>NW_017308502.1:149457-158049 GCF_000935625.1 Nanorana parkeri
GAGGACGGATGGAGCCGGGCAGCGCAGCCGACGGATGGGAATGTGACTCGAGAACGAAAAGCATCCGGCGGCCACTTAATCGATCTCACTGCTTCCTGGGTCACAGCGGCTCTGTGACCCAGGAAGCAGTGAGATCGAGTAAGTGGCCGCCGGATGCTTTTCGTTCTCGAGTCACATTCCCATCCGTCGGCTGCGCTGTCCGGCTCCATCCGTCCTCCCACCCTCTTCACAAGCAGGCAAGCCGCCCTCCACTCCTACACACAGACAGGCTCCGGTTCGCCCTTCCTCTTCACAACATAGGCGTTTGACTACGGCCGCCCCCCAGGAAGGTGCCGCCCTAGGCAAACGCCTACTTTGCCTCGCGGTAAATACGCCCCTGCCTGGGCGTATCGAATATGCGCGTTTGTCGGTAAAAAACGCACGACAAACGCGCGTTTCCGAGGGCTACTTGGCTGTATCCAAATGGAAACGCTCAACAAAAACACCGCAAAGAAGCTCATGTACCTTTTCAGGCATAGGCCGTTTTGTAGCGCGTTCAGACGGGCTGAAATACGGCAAGGTGTGAACCATACCCATAGAAAACAATGGGATTTTCATGTTTGAGCTTTTTATAGAGCGTTCGTAGAGCGTTGAACGCGCTACAAAACATACAGGTGTGAACCAGGCCTTAGGGCACGGCTGGTAACGCGCATTGCACGGGTTTCTCCACTGCAGAAGCTTAGCTGATGGAGACATCCGTGCACGAGAACGAGGAATTGAAACATTAAAAAAAAGAACCAAGGATCTGCATCCCATGCAAAAAAAGCTAATGGCTTAATATCACTTTAAGACTTTACCAGCCTCCACTCTTCTATGGAGACTTTTCACAAGATTTTGTAATGTGTTTGTTAGAAATATGTACACATTTGACCAAAGGAACATTTAAGAGGTCAGGTATGGATGATAAATGAGAAGACCTGGCTGGCAATTGGTATTCCAATTTATCCAAAGGTGTTCTTAAGGGATGAGGTAAGGGCTCTTTGCAAGCCTTTCAAGCTCCTGAACAAAAAACACTGTCAAACCATGTCTTTCTGAACCTGACTTTATGCATGGGGCACAGTCATGTTGCAACAGAAGATGGCATTTCCCAAGCTGTCATCACTAGGTTGAAAGCACACAATTATCTAAAATGACTGTATGCTGTAGCATTAACACATACATTTACTGTAAATACCTGAATTTGGAGGGGTGCCTACATAGTTTTGGCCATATAGTGTACACTAAATGGGTTTATTTATGGGGATGTCGGCAGCAAAAGCTAAATACTACACAAGTTAGTACTTTTTTTAGATGTAAGAAGGGGTGAGATAAATCTGAATGTAAAATAAACTAAATAAATTTAAAATTTATTTTATCATGTGCGTACTTTTTCCTAGCACAACTTTCCAAAAACTTCAGAATCTATATTATCGTAAAATCCCATAAAAATACAATATGGATGATTTATGTACTAGTTCAAACCTGTAATGCTAAAATAATTGTGTATGCATTTCCTCACCTTTTGATAATTATGTGAAAAGGAAATTCAAATGCATATCCCTAATAATGACAGCGAGGTCACTTATCAAACATATTACATAAAAGGCAGTACAATAAAGGAAAGGGAATTACTGAAATCATTGTCCGTACTACACCGTGCGACTTAATTTTTCTCCTTCATGTAATTTGGCACAGCTCTGTTTGAATGATTGAAAATGATCTTTGAAACATTTTGCTACTTTGAAACTGGGAAATATAATTTGAAGTCATTTCAAAGTAAGCACGATACTTGTTGAAAGTAATACACGTTTCAGCCAACTCTAAAAATTTACCAGATCTTATTTTTCAAGAGTCTGACCTAGTAACAATGTTTAAAGGATTACTTTGAAGGTTGAACACAGACTGGCAGCTTCAATTTGTGCCTAAAGGCTTTTCAATGTGACAAATTTTCTATGGTGCATTAATTTGTGCAATCCTCCACTGAATTACAGCAGCCGTTGCCTTACTGCACAATAGAGCCCCTTTGCCATGTGCACATTTAATTTCCTCTGCAGTTCTAGAAGCAGCTTACACACAAATACATCACATGCATTAAGGACTTGTAATGCAGTTTTTTAGTCTCAGGGGAAATGTAAAATCTGAAAAATGAAAAGGTCACAGGATTGTGAGTCATAACATTTAGTAAAGTTGGATTTTTAACATCTTTCATACAAAAGTGTATTGTTGTACTTGCACAAAGCAAGCTATATTTGATGCCTTCATATTTCTTTTTTTTTCTAAAGTAATAACATTTATTATTTTAAAGCCACTGAGACCTGGCTCCTTTCTGCACAAAAACTATCACAATTTCCAATTTATATTTGGAAAAAACATTGAAAAATAAAATCTACAACTAAACAATAATTTTTTTGTATATTTGGTTGATTAATAAAGGCAAATAGGCTGTTCACTTTGCAAGGGAATTTTCCATTTAGTATAGTGAAAGAGGTGAAGCTCTGCTGATTTCCATCATCCAATCATGTGCAAGCGAAAATACTTTTTTCTTTTTCACTTGCATATGATTGGGTGATTTTTACCACCAAATTAAGGGCAAACTCCCTTGCAACGTGAAAATGACTCCATTGTGTGATTTTTTTTCTTTAGCAAATGTTACATTTGCTGAGTTGCCTGGATATTTGTAGTACAGGTTTCAGTTATTTGGAACAAGTATTGGTCATAAACTGACACTAGGACACATACTTTTATACTCAAACTTTATTAGCTCCATAATAATCTTATGGTGAGTATTATTTTGTTAAAGAGGTAACGATTGTCAATGGTCACAGTTTAATAAACTCTTGCACACTAGCAAGCTTTGTATAAAAGCAGGAATTGTTTTCTTATACTGCAATACTTGCTCTTTACTGCACACCTGCCAATTAATGCAGCTATGTTCAATTATTTCAGCAAAATATAGAAATACAGTGTATATACAGTGTAAATATAGAAATAAAAAGTATTCACCCCCTTGAAAATGTTCATCTTTTAGGTTTCATTCAGACTGACAATGTCAAACATGTGTTTATAAGCCTTTAGAGAACATTTCTAAATGCATATAAATACATGCAATTGATTGTCAATGGTATTATTCAGACTTTGCATTTACCTGCATCAAGTTTAGCTGTGTTTAGAGAAAATAGAACTCCGAGCATCCTGAATCCAATTAGAAGCTCTAAATGCAACTTTATGCATGTAAAAACATCTAAACACAGCTTTAAGCAGGAACATCTAAGGCAGGATGCTGGATAAAGTGGTCTGGGAAGCATGACAATTGATTATATTTCCCAGATAACTTCTCCTTCATTTAGAAAAGCTAAATGCAGGAATGCCCTTGTGAATGTGGCCTTATTGTCAGAGTACTTTGAATTACAAATGGATTACATTTTTTTTTATACTGGTCAGCAGGAATAGACTCATATTAACTCATAAAGTTAAACGGACCTCTGTAAAGTTATTTAAATTATTTAAATTAAAAAAAAACACAAAGTAACATATTATAAATAGAGGTGCACCAAAATAGAAATGTAAAAACCGAAAGGAAACCAAAATAGAAAAAATTGTCAGGCCGAAACGATACCAAAAAAAATTTTCGTTTAATTTTTTTAATATTTAATTTTAATTTTTTTTATAAACTTGTAATTTTTTTACATTTATTTTTATTAATTCATTTTTTATTAAATATTTGTATTTTTTACTTTACTTTTAGGGGCTTCCGGGAAATATTAGGGGTCTAAACAGACCCCTGATATTTCCCTTTTAAAATAGAAAAAGAGATTGAGAACACAGAGTCCTCAATCTCTTTTTTTGTATCCGGTTTTATTAATGAACAGGAATCCTCTATGAGTGTTCCTGTTCATTGATAACTTGAGAACACAGTATGTTTACTATAACCACAATTATGAATGAACAGGAGTGGATACAGATCACTCCCATTCATTTATAATTGAGGATATATTAACAATATCATATCCTCAATTATCTACAAACACTCAGCGATCACTGATCGCTGAGTGTTTGTAGCCTGCTCTCCTCTCTGACACACACTTTCACAGGAGGCTGAGTGAGCAGTGCGAGAGGAGAGCCCAGCCTCCCGTGACAGCGCTGTCTCCGCCCCCTCACCGATATGCAGCACTGTGATAGGCAGCCGAGCGGTGTGGGAGGAGAGACACCGGCCGCTTACAGCGCTCTTGTCCCGCAGCGCTCGGCCGGCTGTCACTTTCTCTACTCCCAGCTGGGACACAGAGCAGCGCCCAGCGGGGAGAAAATAAATCACGGATGCGCCAATGTATTGGCAAAAAAATGGGACTTTCAGCATTTAGCCAAAAGTGCCATTTCCGGCCGATATGTTTTGGCGGCCGATATATCGGTGCATCCCTAATTATTAATATACACCCCCATTCAAATTAGTCCCCATTCACAACTCTGCATCATATTGCAGGGGTGCTGTAAGATGTGTTGTGGGGCACTGCATGTAGGGCAGCCCATTCTTTTGAATGGATTGCCTACTGGTGATGGGCCGAACACCCCCGTTTCGGTCCATATTCCAACACCCGAATGGCCGAAAAGTTCGAATACGAACTTGAACCTAATGCAAGTCAATGGGGGTCGAACTTTTCGAAAAAGATTGTCCCCTTTGAGAGGGCTTATATGCAAGTTATTGTCCATAAAAGGTGTATGGAGGTGTGGGTACTGCCCCGGGGGACAGGAATCAATGAAAAAAACAAAAAAAAAACAAAACGTTTTTTAATGGAGAAGTGATTTTAACATCACTTAAAATTCCTCTAAATATCGTGTCTGGGGGGGGGGTCCCTTAACTTGCCTGTAAAGTGGCAAATCCGTATAATGTATAAAACCTGCTGCAGCGAAACTGACATTTCTAAAAATAAAAAAAAAATACATTTTTTTTTTACTCTTAAAGTGTGCAATTCCCCCTCCCAAAGAATGGGTCTGGTAGGAATGTAAGGAGGAACCATTTTTTTTAAAGCGTAGGGTTCCCCCTAAAAGTCATACCAGACCCTTAAGGTCTGATAGAATATTTAGGAGAGACCCCATGTAAAAAAAAGTGTGTGGGGTTCAACATTAAAGTCATACCAGGCCCTTAAGGTCTGGTAGGAATAGTGAGGAGGGACCCCAATGTAAAAAAAAAAAAAAAAAAGGGGGTGGGGTTCGACATTAAAGTCATACCAGGCCCTTATGGTCTGGTAGGAATACACTTTAAGATACCGAATAACTGGCATCACTTGAACTCCAAACCATCTACATTTCTTTCAGTCATTTCTTTAGAGCCATCTAATTAGCAATACAAAGATATCCCAATTCCTAACTCCTGTTTTATACAGAAAATGAGTCACTCATTCTGAATGTGTTTACATTTACCTGGTGCATTCCCTACCACTTGTAATACCACTCCATAGGCCTAAACTGTGAGACATGTACCACTAAGTGCAACTCCCCACATTGTAGATGCAACTCTGCAGGGCTTAGGATTTCTGTGCAGTGCTACCCTGCAGGGGAACCGACCTGTTCAATGTAACTATCAGTATAAAACAGAAGTCATCAACTTGCGCAACTAGATCGATTGTTTATGGACTATATATTGATAGTATCAGAGAAACTCCAGTTATACTGGTAATTCATCCAGAGAAGTTGTATG
Organism: Nanorana parkeri; assembly: GCF_000935625.1. Classification (NCBI taxonomy): domain Eukaryota; kingdom Metazoa; phylum Chordata; class Amphibia; order Anura; family Dicroglossidae; genus Nanorana; species Nanorana parkeri. Next base: position 155,168 of record NW_017308502.1, read on the forward strand.
CACCGATCCTGCAGCCTGGTTGGTTGGATAGGGAAACATCCATGTGTTTGACAAAGGAGGTGAACCTCTGAAACACGTTGCCCACAACACCTGACGACCCAGAAGTACGCAGCAGCTGTGACCTTGCTTTGAGGAAAACCAGCCACAGCAGTGCTCAGCCAATGGATCAGACCTGTGTCTTCCAGCACAGGCATCCTGGAATCTTTCTGGACTGAACTGGACTCTGCTCTCTCCATATCCTTGTTAAGGACTCGGACATCAAGAATCCGACATATATCTGTCCCTGTGCCAAATTTAGTACAAAGTGTGCACACTATCAGTGAAGAAATGAAACACGCTGACACCGAGAGTCAGAGTAAAGATACTTCTCTTTTTATTGTTCCGCATTGTTGTGTTTTAGTTCAATGTTTTCTTCACAATGTAACTGTCAGTAGACACCCCAGGGAGCATGGTGAAACAGTTTGTATGGGCTTGCTTGTGTTGTGGGGGATATTTTCAAGGTTTTGTCATCCTACTTTGGTGCTGGTAGTGCAGTTAGGTTGAAAAATGTTAACAGCATAAGTAGTACTCAGGCACTGTCAAGCCTGTAATGGTGGACCACAATTAAGCAAACCTAGTTATAAGTTTTGACAAGTAGGGGGCACTGGAGGAAAATACAAGATGTGTGGGCAAGTCTCTACCTTTTCTGTTAAAGGAATCCCTAAAAATAAATCTTGTTGAGTGTATTTCTATGTATAAAGAGATTTAAAATACATCCTCTGTGAGAAAAGAGCACCAGAAGTAATAACTGCAGACCATTTGTGCCCTGCGGCACCAGTTATTGCATTTAGTTGATTTTTAATAAATCATTAGTCTAGAAATAAATTCAGTTTCTCAATAAATAGAATATTTTAAGCAACATGATTAAAAGGTAAGTTCAACAATTTGTGTCATAATTTATATATCTGACCACCCAACTGCTTAGATTTTATTGTTCCATGCAGATTGATATAATTTAATAGTGGGCAACCAATTACTCCAATATTTCATTTTCAGAACAACAACACAAATGTATTGCATTTACTGACCATAATATTTGTCATATTTTCAATTAAATCAGTTTACCACTTACAAAGAAAAAATGCTTTGCATGGCATATGTAGAATAATTGTCACTGTACATCTTCATAAAAATATATAGCAACTGCCAGAACAAAACTAACTTGCAAATAAATATAATTACAAAACTCCTCATTTTACATGTCAACTCAGTTGATTTTTGCTCCTACCCTCCATCCAATATATATTGTAATGTAGCTTTTATTGTTTCTATCAAAATAACAGCTGCAATGATAACAAAACAAAGCGGATGTTTTGTGTTTGATAATTATGCACTCATATGAAGTTGAAATAAAATTAAGATGTTATTTTAACCTTTCTTCTTAAATATAAAATCTATCTTACAAGGTGACAGATTTTGATCTAAGTAATTTTCACACATTTGTGCAAAAATAGTGTTTAGGTTGTTATGATTGGAAATACACAAAATGTCTTCCACAGTCAACCGCTTAAGATACCAGCTTTTTTAACATTTAACATAAATAGGCCTGCAATGTTAAGCATAACTCTGCATTACCTATGTAAAAACTCACATCTCACATTTGTCTGCCAATTATAAGAAAATATGTTTCTGCATGTAAATGCCAAAAAAAAAATAAAAATAAAAATATATATATATACATACATACATACATACATACATATATTAGGCTTCATTATCAAACACAGAGGCTTTCAAGGAGTTGGTCTACTCACGAGTAGAGGCTTCTGACAGCTGCGAAGCAGGAAGCACCGAGAGTACAACACTTACAATTTCTGTAGTACTGGGCCCCTCAGAGGAGCGGAAGACCTAAAAAAACACTGCGGGGGTGTGGGAGGCACCACATTTGTAGGATGACTGTACAGCCAACCAGATCACTTGGACTCAACAGACATCACCTGTTAAAAAAACAATACCAAGATCATGGCTGCAGTAGCAGCCAAGATTTTGGTATAACCACTTCAAGACCAGAACGTACTGGTACATCATATGGTCCTGTATTGGTTGAATTCTGTTTAATATTCATGGGGTAGTAATTTTAAAAAAAGTGTCCCATTCTAGCTGCTGCAATGCTGTCTATGGAGTCTGTACAATATTTCTCCTTTTTTCTGTGACAATGAACACACAATTTGGATTTTCTGGGATAAATAGTGGCATGCTGTGTACTTTTTAAAATGTAGCAAACTCCAACTGCTTCAATGATAACTATGGTGTCTGTACAATGTTTCCAGATGTTGTCTCTGAAATAATAGACTTTATTTTATTTTTTTATGATAAAACCCGTCCAGTCGCTGCCTCTGAAATTGCTTCCTTGTGAAGTATATACAAAATCTTTGCATTTTTTTGCTTTCTCTTACATTGCATCCCAATCCAGCTGCTTACATGCTCTTTCGCCATTGTATTCCCAGGGCTGGTTCACACCATCTCCAGTGCGTTCTGGCACAGTTAGTGGCTGGGAATGCACTGGATTGCACAGTGGAAGCCTCCCTGCATTCTGGGGTGTGATGGGGTGTGGTTCTGGTGCGATCGCACAGAATAGTGCATGCAATTTCTGTGAGAATCATACTGTTCATTAACACTACATAGAGTACAGCTTAAAGACCATTCCCAAGCATGCATTAGAAAGAATTGGTGGTATCCCATGTCCTTTCTAGAAGTCGCATAAAAAGGGGGCCCCTCTCTCGACTGTACTGTAGATTTTTTTTTTTACATTTTCTTTTGCATTGGCACAAGTACCCTATGGCAGTGCTCAGGTCCCCATGACCTTGCTTGAAAATGGGCAGAATTGATTTCCATTTTTGCCC
>NW_017308502.1:158103-173614 GCF_000935625.1 Nanorana parkeri
TAAAAGAAGTAGGATAGTTTCTACTTCTGGTAAGTTAAAACTTTAGTCTATTCTAGCCTTGCTCCTGCTGCTGGCCAATTTTACATTACTGTATTGTATGCAGCCTCTTAATACTTGTAGCTTAACACCTGCTTGTGGTCTTTGGCTCTAGTACATTTGTGCCTAGTCTTGCTCAGTAACATTGCCCTGCTGCTTGCAAGTGTTACACTGCTGTGTCTTCTATGGTCTCTTAATTCTTGTAGTAAAAAACCTCCCAGCACTCTTTTTCTCTAGCACATTTCAGCTGATTATCCTTCATTAAAAATGTCCTGCTGCCAGCAAATTTTAAACTATTTTATAATCTGTTGTCTCTTAATTTATAATGAGAGCTTGATAGAAATTTGCCAACAGTAGGACCGTTTCGCATCAGCAAGAATAGGCATAGCCTTAACAAACTACATTCCAATTTCTATCTACCTGTCAAAATGGGTCTATCACCATGTGAAAAAGCACTGCTAAAACTACCTGAAAAAAACTTGTTTTCCAACTACAATTACTCAGATTGGGGTGTTTTTTGCTGCTTGTAAACCAAGGTAATTGTAAAATCCACAGCCAAATATACACTGCCAATGTACCCTGTCACTGAGACTGTCTGTAAATACTATACTGTCCTGTAACATCGCATAGAGCTTTAAAACATCCCCTAGCTTTCTTTTTACAAGAATATGCCCATTAGCCTAAAAATGGCAAGGCATACCTGTTTCGCCCCCTCATTTTGAATGCATATACACAATACCAGGTACTGAATCTATGGGGTCTATTCACAAAGCTGCCATAGGCAGCCGAGTGAATGACCGACCTAAAGCGAAGTGAGCCGAACGCTGTTCAGCTATTCACTTCAGGCTGGTACGGCTGATTTCAGCTGTATAGCGGCTGAAATCAGCCGTACATCGGGTGGCTTCGGGTTGGCCGAACATGCACAGCAGTTTGTTTGACTCAGCCGATCCAACATCTGGATTGGCTAAGCCAAACCTCCGGCAGGCTACTCGCTGCTGTTCGGTCTATTCTTATAGATGCCGAACAGCAGTGAGTGAATAGCCGAATGCCCATGAGCGGCATTCGGCTCGGCTGTTCTGCTCTGTCCCTCTGTGGTACCGAGCAGAACAGAAAAATAGTTTAAAAAGTAGAAAAAAATAAATAGAAAAAGATTGTGCGGAGCTAGCAGTGACAGCTAGCTCCGCCCAACTGTTTTCTTTTGGCCGGCGGTTCTGCTGCCGTCAGAATAAAGAAGAAAAAAAAAACTCCCGTGCGCTCCGGGAGTCCCCCGTGCGTTCCGGGAGTCTCCCGCTCCCGGCCGCCAAGGAGAGAAACACTGCTTTCTCTTTTTTTTCTTTATTCTGACATGGAGCCGTGTCAGAATAGAAAACAAATAAAAATACATTTTGACCATAGGAATGCATTGCTAGATTCCTATTGGCTATTTCAATTTGCAATAGCCAATAGCAAACTAGCTATTGTTTATTCCCCCTGCTAGTTTGGGTGGGTGCAATGCTAGTTTGCTATTGCAAATTGAAATAGCCAATAGGAATCTAGCAATGCATTCCTATGGCCAAATGTTTTTATTTTTTTTTCTATTCTGACACGACTCCATGTCAGAATAAAGAAAAAAAAAGAAAAAGCAGTGTTTCTCTCCTTGGCGGCCGGAAGCGGGAGAGTTTGCTGTCTGGAGATCAGTGTCCCTGGTTAGCTGGTAACCAGGGACGCTGATCTCTCTGCAAGTGGCCGGAGCCAGCCGTAACATCACGGCTGGCTCCGCCCAGCTGTCAGAAGCAGGCTGTCGGCCGGCCAATGGCCGGCCGCTCGGCCAGCTTTGACTTTCAGCATGGCTCAGCCGAGCCGAGGCATATGCGTTTGGCTCGACTGAGTCGCTCGGCCAAGTTCGGGAGCTGTACGGGCTATAGTGAATAGCCTGTACAGCACCCCTTCGGTTCTACTGAACCGAAGGGGTCCTGGGGCCGAAGCTAGCCGAAGGATCGGCCGAAGCTACGGCTAGCTCCTTTGGCTGCTTCGTGAATAGACCCTTATGTTTTATTATTGCTACACATTTTGGATGTACCAAGCAGGCTTTTATCTTATTGCAATCTTGTTTTTTTGTATAATGAACATTTTATTAGTGAAACATCCAAATTGACAGCAATAATAGTTGACAGTTCTCAATTGAAAAGTAAAGTATCAATCAGCGTTGGACAAACAGTATTGAAATATACATACGGAGTTCAGTATGTTGTGTCACATACCAATAACATTATTCTGCTCTCACCACAAGCGCCCTATTTTGTATCGTTTGTAACCATCTGTTTAGGTCCATACCTGTCCAGTAGACTGTCATTCTTGATATGTGTTAGCATTAAAAAAAGTTAGAGAAGAGAAGACAGGAAGGAAAGATTAAAGAGGTGAAATGTAGAGACATAAAGGGAAGATGGGGTGTGGTAAGGTACACTTTTCCAGGGAATCAACTGAGTAAGAGCCAAAACGTCAGGGTTTCTTTTTTGAAAGCAACTGTCCAAAGCTACCCATTCTTGGTTTACCCTTGTTAGTGTTTAAATGAGCAATCTTGGTTTTTTATATGTATTCACAATGATTATTCGTATTCTACTTGATTTTTTCCTGACCCTAGTGGAATAAAGTTGTATCCATTTTAGGTGGCATGGTTCTTCAATTCCTACACCACCATGTCTTCATGAACAGAGTGATCCAGAAAGCCAAAAAGTCAGAAAAAATCCCTAAAACATCTCAACAACTGCAAGCTTCTCATGACCACAATAGTCTCCTATCTCCTACGTTGCCCATCTTTAGGCAATCCTTAAAAACCCATCTCTTCATGGAAGCCTATCTCATCCCCAAATAACTGCCCTTTTACTTCTCCCAATAACTCAATCTAAACAATTATTACCTTTTGTATCACATGCCTCTCCTACTAGATTGTAAGCTCTCACGAGCAGGGCCCTGCTAACCATATTGTACTGAAATTGTATTGTATTGTGAATTGTATTGTAACTGTACTGTCTCCTCCATTTTTGTAAAGCACTGCTCAAATTGTTTGCGCTATATAAATCATGTATAATAATAAGATTATTATTATTAACACAATTAGGAAGACAATGAGCAAACTTTGAAAAGAGCCATGGAAAAGCCACTGCTATCGAGCCATTTCTTTGAATGTTTACATCTCATTTGCTAGGAAGTGCCTGGTATTTCCTGTGGGCAGACTCGACTAAAGTAAAATGTTTTGGCTGACATAGATTCTAAATGTGGCATAAAGTAAACAAAGCATTTTACAGGAAGGCCATTACACTGCCTATCAATATCAGAATTACAGCAGTTCTGCAAGAAAGATCTAGCTAAATTTAACCACAGGGATGTGAAATACTGGCATAACATTATCACTACAGTGCAAGAAAAAAAGTTAAAATTATACTAACCTTATCTTTTTCTTCCGCATCATTGAGTGTGATGTTACAATCCTTCCGGGATTATTTTTGTGAATACAGAGCAGAAGGCACGCCAGTCTATTGCAATAGCATCTTCTTGCAATATTTCAGATGCTCTATGGGGTCTATTCACGAAGCTGCCGAAGGATCTGGCCGTAGCTTCGGCCGATCCTTCGGCTAGCTTCGGCTCCAGGACCCCTTCGGTTCAGTAGAACCGAAGGGGTGCTGTACAGGCTATTCACAATAGCCCGTACAGCTCCCGATCATGGCCGAGCGGCTCAGCCGAGCCGAACGCATATGCATCGGCTCGGCTGAGCCGTGCTGAAAGCCGAAGCTGGCCGAGCAGTGTTCGGCTCACTTCACTTCAGATCTGTCATTCACTCGGCTGCCCTCGGCAGCTTGGTGAATAGACCCCTATATTTCCCAGAATGTAGCTAGGTGGAGTTTGATGTCATCCTCCCCTAGACACTGTGTATATGTGATAAGTACATACCCTATCTTTTTACTTCTTTACAGGTACATTTTATACCTTCTAATAGGAGATAATTTCTTAGGGGGCTCCGACAGTGTAAGCTGACCCTGCATTTTACTACACGGTCTGTCTTAAGTAAAATTGGACAGTTTCCAATGCCAGTTGGTGTGTTGGAAAATTCTTCTCAGTGTGTAATTGGCATAAATTATACAGGTATATTGATAAAAAATAGGTCCAAACTGACTTGAGGTACACCAGTGAATGAACAATATACTTTAACAACAACAGTACAGACTGGCACTTCTAGACAAGGTAGAGGTCCAAAAAATGAGGTACTGGAAAATAGTGAATATGAATAAAAGCTTTATTGTAGTGGTAGTGATAATGGCCTGGAATAATCAGCTTTCTCAGTCTATTATTGAGGATAAGCGTAGGGACCCTGGAAAAAATGTGATTCCTGCTGCTTGTGCTCTCGACATTGTTCTTTCTGTCTTTATCCAGAGCTTACATACATTGGCTTCAGTTAGCCTCTGATTTTGGTAGCATCCATGCTGTGAATATTCTCTAAGAGATCAATTTTCCTGCTGTGCATAGATCTCTTCTACTGTCTGTTCTCTTGTTTTATCATACAGTTTAAAACCAAATCACTAAACTCATGTTTCAGGTCTTATACTTTAAAGTTAGAGTTTTCATCTGTCCATTGTTTTAGTGAATCCTTCAGTACTGACAACACATTTCATAGTAAACCTCCAGTCAAAATTTCATTCCGAGGCCAAATGAAAAACTTTGAGTTTGAAAGATCAAAACATAAAGTATATTTTAAGTTATCACTTCAAGTTAAAAGACAGTAGAAGTTTTTAGTAGTTTATGTCTTTAAAAGTTATTTTTTTTTAATTTTGCCTTTTAGTTAAAGTAAAAGTCACTTATTTAACACACTGACACTCACTGACTCATGCAACTTTTAGACATCTTTGCTGTTTTGTCCTGAAGTGGGTAAAATAGTTGCTTACTAGCATACAAGGTTTAATACAAAGGCCTCCATTTTCATCTGAGAATGGGAATTTTCTTTGTGATTACTATTATTTGTTTTGCAAGCATATGGGTCTCAGAAGCCTTACCCCGTAATGAACATCCTCATTTGAGGATGGAAAGTTGAATACCAAATATCTTCTTTTAATTTAGTGTTTTTGTTTATGATATTAAGATCTCTAGGTTTCTATGCAAATTTAAAACACATATAATGCTAACAAGGAGAGCAAGAGAGATAAGCTTATCCCTGTGCTGTTTCTTCATCACTGTCTGGTCCCATGCTGGGTTGGGCACATGATGGCCTGGGCTCAGAAGAAGTGGGTTGAATGATGTTGGCCATCATTCAACCCTGAAGACTAAGGACATCTAGTAACAGAAAAGAAGAATTGCTGAGAACAGCTCCAGATTTAATTGGATTTTGATTGAAGTTCTTATGTATTGCAAAGCAAAGAAACAATATCAGAATACTGCAATAAATATATATATATATTTTTTTAATAATAATATGACACAATTATTTAATCTGTTATTGCATCTAAACTAATTAGCAGAGTTCTGCTTTTCTTTATTTATTTAAATTTTTTAACTTGTCATCTACCTCACTAGTCATGTCATGCTTCTCTTAGATAAAGGTGAAAGATTCAAATTTTTTCACTTTTATTGTAGTGGTTGCTGCAAACACATTTCCCAGGAGTGCCTCTGAGTATTGGTTTTTCATCTATCTTTCAGTTCTTGGTTAAAAAGCAGCTGAACAATTTTATATATAGTCCTCAAAGGATTTTCTTTTTTTTTAACTTTTACAATTTTCATAGTTTTGGAAGTTTGAGCAAGGTTTTTGTTCCTTTTAAAGTAACTATTCAATTAAATAATCAATGAGCTTAATAAAACTGTTCTACATCTGTCAAACATGGAAAAGCATTTGGTTGATTTACTAAAGACAAATATGCTGTTCACTTTGCAAGGCAATTATGCCTTAGATTAGTGAATGTGATAAAAATTCACTATGCAAAGAATACCCAATCAGATCCAAGGAAAATTAAAAAAAGCAGTATTTTTGGTTGCACATGATTGGATGATGGAAATCAGCAGAGCTTCAACTGATTTACTAAGCTGAGGGACAATTCTCTTGCAAAATGAAAATTTGCTTGCCTATTTGCCTTTAGGAAATCAACCCTATTGTCTCTATAGCTGTGGAAATGTACTACATGTATTACAAATTAATAAAAATAATAGTCGATCAAAAGCAATCCAAGGTAAGTGGCCTGAATCATCTGCTAGGTCCTTATACCTTGTAGGGATTTTCAGCGGCAGCATATCTAGAATGTCAAGTTAAGCCACCCAACATATTTTTTTTATATATCTCTTATATACAGTAAATAAAAAAAATCAGTAGTGATGGTAATACCCTTTTGTAAGGCAGTTGTCAGTTGCAGCCTCTTTGCAGAAATTTGCTGTCTACATGCAGTGGTCACTTAAAAGACAAACATCAAAGGAGCACTACTAAGGGGTCTATTCACCAAGCTGCCAAGGGCAGCCGAGTGAATGACCGATCTGAAGTGAAGTGAGCCGAACACTGTTCGGCTATTCACTTCAGGCTGGTACGGCTGATTTCAGCCGTACATCGGCTGAAATCCGCCGTACATCGGCCTGCTTCGTATGGCTTCTCAGCATGTTTGGCCGACTCGAAGTGCAGAAGGAGTTCGACTCAGCCGATCCAACATCTGGATCGGCTGAGCCGAACCTCCGGCAGGCTTCTCACTGACATGATCGGGAGCTGTACGGGCTATTGTGAATAGCCTGTACAGCACCCCTTCGGTTAAAAAAAGGATTTTTAACTATTGCAATTTTCCTAGTTTGTGAAGTTTGAGCAAGATATTGTTCATTATAAAATAACTATTTATTGAAATAGCTACTGTGCATAGTAAGAGTTCTGTTACCGCTCTGCATCTGTCAACCTGGGAAACCATTCTAGCTGTATGGCATTTCCCAGGGAGGCTTTCCTGATAATGGCAACAATGGACCGTGCCTGCATAACGTGTCTTGCATGTCTTGACATGGCTACTTTTAGTCTTCATCAGATACTTGTGTCATAGGGTGACACCGCAGGAGCACAACTGAGAAACAGGGACATAGGGGTCTATTCACTAAGCTGCCAAAGGATCTAGCCATAGCTTCGGCTGATCCTTCAGCTAGCTACGGCCCCAGGACCCCTTCGGTTCAGTAGAACCGAAGGGCTGCTGCACGGGCTATTCACTATAGCCCGTACAGCTCCCAAAGTCGGCCGAGCGGCTCAGTCGAGCCGAAGGCATAGGCTTCGGCTCGACTGAGCCGAAGTGAAAGCCGAAGCTGGCCGGCCTACAGCCTGCTACTGACTGCTGGGCGGAGCCAGCCATCATCTCACGGCTGGCTCTGACCACTTGCACAGACAGATCAGCGTCCTTGGTTACCAGGTAACCAGGGACACTGATCTCCAGACAGCCCAACTCTCCCGGGCACTCCCGGAGTCTCCCACTATTAGATATCTCCCAGACAGTTTTACCCTGCTCGATCAAGCAAAGTAAACCTTTCCCTGCTCTGTTTTATTTTTCTTCTGACATCGGAGCCATTGGCTGCCGTCAGAATAAAAAAAAAAATCACCATAGGAATGCATAGCTAGGTTTCTATTGGCTATTTCCATTTGCAATAGCCAATAGCAAACTAGCTATTGCACCCGCCCGCTACTGCTGTCAATCAGCAGAGGGGACCTGAAGTTCTCCATCAGGTCACCTCTAGTGATTGACAGCAGCAGAGGCCGGGTGCAATAGCTAGTTTGCTCTTTGCTATTGCAAAGTGAAATAGCCAATAGGAATCTAGCTATGCATTCCTATGGTGATTTTTTTATTTTATTTATCTTTTATTCTGACAGCAGCAGAACCGCTTGGCAAATAGAAAACAGCTGTCACTGCTAGCTCCGACCCAATCGTTTTCTATTTTATTTTTTACTACTTTTTCAACTGTTTTTCTATTCTGCTCGGTACCACAGAGGTACTGAGCAGAACAGCCGAGCAGAATGCTGTTCTGCATCTATGAGAATAGGCAGAACAACAGCGGGTAGCCTGCCGGAGGTTCGGCTTAGCCGATCCAGATGTTGGATCGGTTTAGTCGAACTCCTTCTGCACTTCTGGTCGTCCGAACATGCTCAGCATGTTCGGCCAACCCGAAGCCACCCGGTATATGGCTGGAAACAGCCGTACCAGCCTGAAGTGAATAGCCGAACAGCGCTTGGCTCACTTCGCTTCGGGTCGGTTGGTCACTCGGCTGCCTACGGCAGCTTAGTGAATAGACCCCATAGTGTTTCAAACTGTACCAGGGAGATGCTGATCTAGGAACTTTGTTACAGGATCACCAGGTATTTTTTTAAATTAACACTGCAGTTCTAAAAATATTGAAAATTACTTTTGAATTTGCATTAACACATTCAGAAGATATGAGATTGGGTTAACAACACAGTCTTCTCTGCCCAACCAAAACTGCTTGAAGCAAGAAGAGGGGGTAGATTCCAAAAATGTGTCCTTAAAATGGAAGTGTTAGTGCAAATAAAAAAGTATCACTGACAGTACTTAACTGTGTTGTTGAAAGTGCACTAACATGGGTGCAATCAGCTTAAATAGTGAATGGGTTACAAGTAAGTATCCATGGTAGACCAGAATCTATATGTTTGTACAACAAGCCCGTAAGGCGCTACATATAGTTTGCTGGTGCAGTACAGTGCATGATGTCATAAGACAGTGTAAGTGCCTGGCATAGTGTCAGAGGCACCAAGCTACCATTTTTGTAACACCTGTGTGAAAATCTGAGTACAAAGTAGTCTACTGCCCATGGAAAAGAGAGGCTTATTTCTATAACAAATGATACAAACTCCTACCTAAAAATACATGTGCATAATGATTTATGCCAAATTAAAATCAAACCCCATTGTCTCCTTTAACTTTCCTCTATTAATATATGATTGCTGGTCTGAACGGCATGTAACATTATGTAAAATGAGCAATGATAGTCAGTGTTCTCATTTGCATGCAATGATCTAAACCTAAAATGTCATTACAGTTTAATAAATTATATATTTATGCAATCTTTAAATTGCTAAAATGTGCTCAGGGGATTTTATAGATATGAAAAAAAGAAATGATGAGACTTATCACAAGCAGATTTTTTCTTTTATGATAAAGCAAAGGCAGTTTGACATGAGGTATTTATAAATTACTAAAGTTTGAACCGCTACAGGCTACTATAAAATTAGATTAAGGCAAGGAAATTACACATATTTAATATTACCTGGTAAGAAATGAATGAAATGCATTTACTTTTCAGGAAATAATCTCAGGTTATGGCATCTTTCTGCTTATTACATTTCTTCTTTCTTTCATCTAATGAGCCTATTGAAAGGATTGCTGAAAGTTTGCTAAAAAAAATTATAAGAATCTGTAAAACACTGCTACCCTGTAACTATAATATATTATGGAGACATGAAATGTAATTTTATTACTTTTTTGTTCATCTGCAATACTGGAAGATATTTACAGTAAAATGTATTATTTTAGACAGTTATATTTAGGCTTAGTTTTGCAAAAATACAGTAAACAGCAAAACTGACAAAATAAGCAGTAGTAACTGTGATAGATTAGACCCCCTCCTTCCCCAATAAACCATAGTTACACTTTATTATAAATATGGGTAACCTTTTATACTGTATGATTTTAAAAATGTGTCTAACTCTTTTTTAAGCAATCTACTGAACATGCTAATGCCTGTTACTGTGGAAGACTTTTGCACATTTTCACAGCTCATACAGCAGATAAGCTTTTCCATATTGGAGGTTAACATTCTTTTCCTCCTGTAGCAAAAAGCAACATTAGTCATTTGTCTTGACCCTTAATGAGCAATTTTCTATTGAATTTTCTAAATGGACAATTTACAGATTTTCATTGTGATCATATACCCCTTAATATTCTATTCAAGAGTGAATAAATCTATTTGAAGTAAGCTTTCCTTATGACTGAGGTCCTCAGAGTTACTTATTCATTTAGTTGTCCTTCTTATGTACATTTTCGAGTTCCATATTTCTTAGCAATACTGTGTCTTTCTTTCTTCAGTCTTTGCTTCTTTTATTACAAAAATATTTAAAATCTGCCAGAGTGTGTGATCTAAAAGAATATCAAAATCCTCTTACATCATTAATTTAACCAGTCCCTCCATCCTTCAGATTGTATGCTAGGCAAAGTTAGGATAGATTTATTTTCATAAAAAGCCACATGCAGCATTTTTACGCACATATCAGACTTCATATCATATATTTCATCATACAACACAGAAACCTGCTATTTTTCATAGTCCCATAATTTCCATGTATTTACTTGTTGATCCTGCTATTGCTGCTATTATCCACTTATTTCCTATCAAGGACTGACAATGCTATGCCAGCCTAGCACTAATGAATTTCCAGGGCAGGCCCTCTGATCTGTGTCTCCTCATTCATATATGCAGTGACCTCATCACATCATTGAGTCTGCCTTTGAGGCATTGTGGGCCACAGACTTTGAGAAAGTGAAAGCCTGAAGGGCAGTGAGCGATGATGTAGGAGTAGTGACAGCCCACCTCCATGAAAGGCAAGAGCCCGAGCAAGGTATTGGTCATTCACACGGCCACCAAAAATAAATTAGAATAAGTTATGCAGAAGCAACATTTATTTAAAAAAAAAAAAGGCTAGCTAAAAGGGCTAATCATACAAATCACGCAGGACTGCTTTATATGTGTGTTGGTAGGATGACCTTATAGTCAAGAACATTACTATCAGTGCTCAGGTATACAAGGTTACAAACTTGGTTGGATAACTTTGTTCCAGAATTTATCCAATGGTTTTTTTTAAATTGCTGCCTTCAGCACCTAAGTGAATAACCCTGTAAATTAAATGAAATTAAACTATCCTAAATATGTCAAAATAAAAACACCCTCCCAAAAGAAGAGAGTATATCTTTATTTTTTCAAGCAACATTTCTGTCAATGTACATTTTAAAGCATATTGTACCATTTGGCTTTATCCATGCTTTCATGTTCCATATCAAGGACACTCAGCATTTCTTAGGAACAGGTCCTAATGTTGGAATCTTATACACGCAAAAGTATCAATAAACTGCAAACATAGTTGTACAAAATTAATTTTGCAGTTCTGAGTTTCCAGTGTTTCATTAAACTGAAACAGTTACATTATTTGCCTGAACAACCAATGTGTTTATGAAGTAACAGCTTTGTATCTTCAAATGCTGTCAATTATAGGTAGCAAATGAAGATAAAATGGTAACCGAGTCATAGGTCATAGGCATCTGTACATGAAAATAATGCTTAAGGCTAAATCTGCATTGATATTGTATGTTTCAGTTTTATGTCTATGATGAGTGCCTACACTAAAAAGGAATGGTTGATCCTTATCACTGTTGTCATACTGACATTTTGCAGCTCTGCATTTGACAGCACAGGGATTTTAAAAAGGTAATAGACATAAAAAGTATTTTTAAGCATCACATAGTCCCACAGAAAGGATTTTCAGGATTCATTTTAATTGACTGTGGAATGACATTTCTAATATTATACAAAGTACGCAATGAGGCTGATTTACTGAAGGAGTTAGGAATCTTCATACAATAAACTGAGTGAAGATTCACTTTAATTATCCAATAAGGTGAAAAGCTCATTTCTGCCTACCTATTTCATCTGCACATGATCAGGTATTCAAAGAACAAATATGATACATTTTAATTTTCACATGACAGGATAAATGAAGTTAATATGCACAGTGATTTGTGTTTTGCAACTCTTTAGTAAGTCAGTCCATCTATCAGTGCATTTAGCAAGTAATTAGCAAAGTGCTAATGTTGTCTGTGTCCCCACTTTTTCATGAAGGATCCTTGTAGGCTGTATGAAAATGTGTTTATTTGCTCTGAAATGTGGACTGTATGCACATGCTAGTTCTAGTGGTGACATCAAATGCACAAAAGTTGACTGTGTTTAGCTCAACTGTCCCCAACGTAAAGAGAATAGAATGCAGGCTGACTTTCATACAAAGTGGTTAAATTTGTAAATATCAACTTCCATAAAATCAAAGACTCATTCAGCCATCCTTCAACTGCCCCAACTAGACATCCAGCATGACCACATACGGCCTATTCTGAAGACATTGGGGACCCCCAAAAAAATACTTTTGCCTTGTATTTGACTGTGCTATGCAGCTGATTCTGTTTTGTTAGTACCAGTGTAGCATGTATATAAGGTACACTTGGTAGTATTACTTTTTAGAACTTTTCTACCTTTTTTCTTTACTATACTTTTCATTACTGTAATAATGAGATCACTGACAAATCAAAGCTGTCAGACTTGTGCAGAAAAATATGCCCCTCTCCTCCCACACACTATAGCATCACCTTTATCTCTATAAAGGTCAGTTTGGTGTAGTCAGACACTTAAATGTGATAACTGATTTGTTGTTATGGTCCACTGCACTTTACACATAAGTCTGTGTCTTAATAACGTTACTAGACCTTAGAGATTACTACTGTTTACATTTTGCTGGGTGCTACACACTAAATGTCGAGTAAATATTCATCTATGCAGATTGATTGTGTTTTCAGCATGATGTACACCATTAATTAAATATGTGAGAGTAGAGCATGAATATCATGCCCTGACATTGCAGACTGACCCTGCACATTGCAATTAGTAAAACATCTTTTTGTTGTATTACATACACATAATGACCAAAACTGAATTATGCTGTATATTTATTGCACACTACAGTAGGAATCAATTAATTGTGTATGTTTAGTCAGGTAGGGTGATAGTTAAATAGATAAAATCAGCCATACATTGGCTGCCTTCGGCTGCACTTCGGTCAGCCGAACAACATCTGGATCGGCTGAGCCGAAGCTCTGGGAGCCCACTTGCTGCCGTTCGCCCCTATTCGTCCCTATTCTCGAGGCGAAGCATATGCTTTCGGCTCGGCTGAGTCGTTCGACCGCCTTTGGTTAATAGGATGTCCACCAAAACTTTCCTCCTCCGTTTTTTTTACCCACAATCTAAAAGCTTAAAAATATTATAAATGGCTGCCACCCAAATTATGCTGTGCATGTGCATCTGTGCCAAAAACGACAAACTGCCAAAAAATGTCATGCTCCTTTGTAGTCAGAAGTTGTTGAAAAGCACAAAATCAATTGGACCAGTTCCTTGGATCAAATTCTGCTATTCTATCCTAAGTAATTCTACCTTTGGTAAAATAATAATAAAATAATCCATTGTTTTACAATACTTTACTGAATGTTTCCATTAGTTCCACATCAGTGTGTAATCGGACATTGCACAGCTCGCACTGCTCACTGTAAAGAACCCCTTGACTGACAGTAATTTTATGAATTCCATTTGCAACTGATGCCCTATTATCCTTTGTTCTTTCCTTGGGATTAGAAAGACCTTATATTATTTAAGAGCATATGCTTACCTTCCACTTACTTCCTCATTGCCCTGTAAAGCCTCTGAACCGAAGAAACTCTTAACCTCCAGATAAGAAGAAGCACAGCTTGGATCTGTCCTTTTGCTTCCCACACTGCAACATTCTAGGCACTACCATATTGAGACTGGAGCAGGGTCCTACCATGTGTAAACTCCAATTTAATGTTGAGTTGGAAATCAGACTGACAATTTGTGAACTGCCAAAACTTGAAAGGTGTGGGAGTGCATGAAAGATAATTTTGTGCTCCTTACCTCCTAAAATGAACCTGTTAACTTGCTCTGAATTTTGGCAAAGTCTTTGGGGAAACAAAATGATACAATCTCATTGCTTATTATTCTAAATCATCAATATCTCTGCATAAACAGATTTGACTTTTTTGGGTATTGTTGGAATATGGTTTAAATAAACAGCAAAGTTGTGGTTCACTGCTTTATGCAAAAGGCAAAATGTCATATTCAGAATTCTCAGTGTTGACCTTTTCTAAACAGGCTCTACAGACAACACCAATATAGATAACATAGTTTCCTCTTACTAGCAATACAGAAGAACATTTTACAGGGGAAAGAGGGAAAAATAGATATAAGAAGTGCAGCTCTCCTTTGAGACTATGGGGCTGATGTTTTAAAATGTTAATTGGCGTAAGGTGAAATAAAATGAACCTGTGTTAGCTTCAAACATCTAGTAATAAGAAACAAAAACCCTATTCTATAACCCCTGCACATAATTTCAGTAAATTGGGCCCAATGTGTCATAACAACAGGCTATAAAAAAGACACAACTGTAGATTAAAGCAGAACTCCAGTCTCCCATAAAAACAGCCTGTAGACAATAATAAAACAATGCATTAAAATGGTTTTAATTGCCCTTTCAAACTTTAGGTCACATGATGCAGTGTAACAGGTTTAAGTTTCTAAACATGCCAGCTTATGGAAACATATTATGATGTTGTTGTGATGTTATGAGCAACGACAGTACTGCCCTTGTAACATGTCATTGATCACACTTCTTGTTTTTTTTTTTTTAAACATGTCTTTATTAGTTTTCATTCCATCAACAGAGGAATAACGTAAAACAAATACAACAAATACAAAAAAATACAAAAAAAAAGAACAATTCTCATGTGTACTGCTCCCATCGTCAATGATGATACAAGGTAATTCAACCAAGATATGATTACGGGGACCGGAGCTCCTTACATGTGCGACTCTCCTGGCAGGCGCCGGAACCGGAAGCACACTTCTTGTTTTAAGCAGTGGACAAAGGTTTATTAGATGGGACAACCTAAGCATGTGTTTGCAAACTTGCTCTACAAAGAAAGCCAAGAGGAGTTGATCACATAGAATACAGCTTAGGGGCAGAAAGGCACAATTCAGTCTACCAAGTGGTTGAGCAATATGTTTTGGTAAAGATAAATACAGTAGTTTCTCAGGTGAATCACATATTTTATGTGTGATTTCATTGGTAGGTTTTCATTTCTGCCTGGACTTCATCTTTAATCGTATTGATATGAAACAGATACATATTAAAGAGAACAATAATAATGCCAAAGCTTTACATAAGTGATCTATATGTTCAAGCACTTTATGACCAGCAGGGTTTCCACCAGATCATATTTAGGACCTATTTAGACCTGTCCACCTTTTGTGCTTTGCTGTGTTTTAATGTGCACTGCGCACCAGAATGGATGAAAAAATGGACAAGCACCATTTTTTCCAATGCAGCACGCCACAACACACACTCATGAATTACCATTCATTGTGGTGCACTGCAATGCACAGGCATCAGAGGTATATTGTCTTGGAGTGCATTGGAGTGCCATCGAAAGTAAAAGGCATTGTAATGTGCTAATGCATGAATGGTGTATTGCCGTGTATTGCAGCTGTTGGAGGTGTACAGGGGTTGGCACTCCAGCCTCTCATATTCCATACCATGCTCATTGCTTTGGAGAGTTGTGCCTGGCAGCAGTGGTGTCCAGGTGACCTGTGGGAGGGGGGGGGGGGGGGG
>NW_017308502.1:173726-184307 GCF_000935625.1 Nanorana parkeri
TGTGCCCGGGCGGCGTGGTGCCCGGGGGGCCGGGGGGGGGGGGGGGGGGGGAGCTGGAACACCGCCTGGAAAGGAAAAGTGTTCTTTCTGTGCTGGCTAGGTGGATGATAGTTTGGCTGAATGCTTACTGATGTCGTCTCCCTAGTTGAGCACCTATGCAGCACATAAGAGAAAGGCATTGGAGCATGGTGAAAATCAGAAAGTTCTGCAAGCATGAACTCCAAAGGCCATTTTGGAAGAACCTGTGTCTTCAATAGAGACAGTGCTCTTGTGATATTTGAGAAGGCAAGTGGCTTGCTGCTGTGCCTGTGTGTTTAAGGAGACACAAACAGCTTACTAGCACACACGAGGGTGGCTCCATAGGACCCTGTAAAAGAAAAGAGCCACCTTAAAACAGCATAACAGGGCCAGTACTCAAGGGACCAGCTGATTCTGCAGAAAGATAAAACTTTTAAACATCAAGGAGCAACATCCATTGTAGGTGGTTTAATCAGCATTTGAAATAGCTTAAAAACGTTTTGACTTTAATATCACTTTAAGTCATACAGTAATGTTAACAAGCCATTTAATGGAAATTACTGTTATCTTCGTTGATAGTGAATTCTGACCACGCTGCTAGCATGTCCTGTTTTGCTTCTGCTGCACTGAATGACTTCTCAGACAGCCCACTGAGCAAAGAGCAATTCAGAATCTTCAGCACGTACTGTGAAAGGTCAACCCAGTGGACACCCAATAGTCCATGGGGTCCTCATTTTAAAGAATGTCAACATGGACCCTAAGTATTCTGCAAATATATGGTTTAGGTGGTGCCTGTGGCTGCTGTCAGCAGCCAGGATTGTCAGATCTGCTTTGAAAAATGACTTAAAAGCATCACTGAAGCAGCCACTGCTGCTCCTCCTTTTAGCAACATGAGAATCGAATGGACATCGGCATGAGAGGGGATACAGCCATTACATAAAATGCAGCCAAATGGTCCTTATGCAGCATCTTTTCTAAGTATTGCATTTTGTTGCTCCATTTGGTATAGTAGAATGAAATCTGCAATTCTCCCCTTGCATTGGGGATCTAAAAACGTATTGGTCCTTCCCCTTGTGCAGTCATTTTAGCAAAATTAAGTCTATTTGCCACAAATTGCCTGCCACAGAGGACCCTTAGTAATCTGTGTCCCTGAGGATAATAGTGCCCTTAATGATCTCACCACGCCCACCTATAACTGTCAGGATTTGAGTGGGGTGAAATATTCCCCTGGAAGTCTGTCTCATTTCCTCTTCCTTCACACTGCTAGTACTTCACACTTCCAACCCTTCTCCTCTGCCTCCTGTTGTTTCAGTCGCACAGGGGCTGAAGGCAGTAGTTATCTTTTCCTCCTGATGCTGTGTTTCTACTGCCTGTTGTTTTACACCTTGCAGTGCCCAGAGGGCTTGTGTTGCTATTCCTTGCCTTGTTGCACCCCAGAATTTTAGTTGACTCTTTGACTGGATACAAAGTTGTTAAAGAGGACCTTTACTCATATCTTTAAAGGAGAACTATGGGGTCAGTGTTTTTCCCCATAGTTCTCCTTAGGGTAACGGGAGGACACAAACTAGCATCCTCCCGTTACCCTAAGCTCAGTATACCGCGAGCTACAGCTTGCGGTATACTGAGACGCCGCAGCCGGAGCAGATCCCGACGTAGATGACGGGATCCGCCCAGCTGCGTGAGTGACAGCTGGCTCTGCCTATCTAGAGGCAGAGCCAGCTGTACCCGCCCTCTCCCCCGTCCATTCCGCCAGTCAGCGCTGGCAGATCGAAACGGGGAGAGGGGAATCCAGCCCCTCCCACTGTCACGGCAGAGAGCCGTGACAGGATCGAGAGGCGAGCGAACCCGGTATGTGTTCGCTCACCTCCCAATCTACTGAGCCGACCTGTGACAGTCTCATTGTCACAGGTCGGCTAGAACTATGAGGTGAGTGGAAATCACTCATCTCATAGTTCTCCTTTAAAATAACAACAAATTCACCCTTACAAATGTTTAGCAGTGACAATCTACAAACAGATACATATAGATAATCCTCACCATTAACAACATGTCTACACTCCTCCTCCTCTTTCCCACCAGCACCTTTACTGTGCTCCTCCTCCTGAATGAAGATGCAGGAAAATTTGATTATTTGTATTAGCCCTGGGGAAAGTAGCCATACACATTTTGGTTGATTACTCATAACCAATTGGTGGGGATAGGGCGAGATTAGCAAAGAGGAAAAAGAGGGTGGAGGAAAAAAAGTGCAGGAGCTGCGCTATATTGGCAAGTTGCTGTTCTGCCTTTATAGCACAGAGTGTATAAGCAGGTCAAAAACAAATGTCTGTAATTACCCTTGAGTGGAAAAAGGAAAATGGTGCATTAGTATGCTAAAAATAAATATATACTATGCACCCTTGAGGAGGATGAGGAGAAAAAGAGCCAGAAACGTTTCACTATGTTACATGGGAGGGGCAGCAGAGCATGGAACTTGACCAAATTAATTTTGTGAATAAACTAAGTATATAACATGTGTAAAATAAACAACACAATGTCAAGTCTATGGCTGCCATGCAGACTCCCTCTATCCATTTTCTTGAAGGAAGGTTTGGGGAAAGGTGGGCAACCTAAGGCCATATGATTCTACATTGAATTTGTGTTGCAACCTATACTTACCCTTGGCCTTATAATGTTCCCTCTCTTCTTCATGCTGTTTGCTCTTCCCCCTGTGCTGTGGCATGGTGTGCAGCCTTTTTTTAAATTTTTGCTGCACTTGTCCTCCTCAGTACCAGAACTACATCCCACCTCCTTACCATTAGCACACCAATCCTCCTCCTTTTGTGGAATTAGCAGAAGAGGAGGATAAGAAGGAGAAAATGGGTGCATTAGCAGTCCTCCTAAAAAATGGCTGCAATGCACTCTTGAAGAAAGAGGAGGACATGCCTTTTGCGGTTGATTTGTTTCAGTGAGGCACTGCTTTCTCTGAGCTCTCTGGTGCAGAGTCATGCATTTGGTCATGTTTTTATTCCCCAAATGGCTTTTACTTTTATCACAGCTGATGTGAAGTAGACAGAGGCTGAAGATCCCCATAGCTGCTGTCAGCATTTAAAAAATAAAAATAAAAAAGGCCCATAGCGCAGAGCTCTTTCAATTTTCTGCCTAATTAAGTGCTTGTGTACTGTCCTGACACTAGCTAATATTTACCAATACACATACCTGCAGTCTATACTATGAACATTTTGGGAATAATTGAGGACACAGTAATGTGATGGGGTTGGAGGAATGTGGGGGTGTGGTTTTTAAGTGTTTTTATGCACTTTGCTCTTAAACTTTTAGGATTGCATTAGACCTCCGCCCTGGTGGTCTAATGACCTGTTAGTCATCGCCTCTAATACACTGTATTAGATGTAAGGGCACCAAAGGACAGTCCACTGCCAGAGCAGAGGGAGAGAGAGAGACTGCAGGGATCGGTGTAGCAGCCAGGTGGAACCAAGGTTCGGGTGAGTATATCTTTTTATTTTACACCCTAGACCAAAGCAAGCACTTAACCCTTGCAGTACAAGGGTAGCTCCACTACAAAGGTTACGTTTTATTCTGCTTGGAGTTCTTCTTTAAGCTATATTTTTCACAGTACAATTTCCTATAGCTTTTAAATCTGTGTAGCTGCTACTTCAACAGATCAATTCAGGCCTCTTACTGCTGGATAAAGAATCAAGTGTCACATCCAAAACTACCTGAAAAATCTATTTTTTAAAAGTAGTCATAAATCAGACTGGGTTGCTGCTGATGCTGTTGTGAAGCCAAGCAATAAGAGAACAGCAAATCAAATCTATTACACATGCTAAATGTGATGCCAGAATACGGAGTCACTGTCACTGTCATGACATTTATATTATACCATTACACCACATGCAGCTAAAAGCAGTGCTAGGCAACTTCAGCTTTCCTGCTGTGGTGATATTATATATCCCATCATGCCTCATACAGCCTGTGACTGTAGGAGCCCTGCAATGCCCCATGGGACTTGTAGTTCAACAATAGCTGGAGTGCCCAGGTTTCCTACCCTGCCTTAAAAGCATTTGCCAAATATTTTATTCCAAGGATTGGTGTTTTTCCCATGTCACCCTCGAAGTTTTTCATAAATAGGGTCCTCTTCCTGTACTTAATTTACTTCACTTTGTGCTGTGTTATGCTAATTTGAATGCAGGTTACATTATCAGTCAAAGTTGATGCTTCATCCATCATTCATCTTCTTGGATCCTTGGGAGAGAGTCCCTCCTGGGAGAATGTCACAATGCAATCTCTGACACTGGCTCTTTCATACAGGTGCCTGCTGTGCATTTGCAGTTTACTATGGCATGTTTGTGTAGAATTAAATTGGGAAACAATCTATGAATACAATATTATGCAAAACCTTTCATACTGTTTTTTAATCTATTTTACATGTTCTTGCTAAGAATTGAACATTTTCATTTTCAGTTATTTGCTGTATTCCAAGAAGTTGGGCTAATACATATTGAAATGTACATTTCAATCATTTTTTCATTGCCATACGTACACATGTTTGTAAACCATGTCCACCGCATTAAAATATATGTGATGCATCGTCTTCCTGATTATGAAATCTCGCTTTATAAATTGTCAGATAATATAGCACAGAAAACATGTACTGAAACCACAAAAGAAGATTTTGTATTAAATGTAAAATAAAGAGACTGTCAGTGTAGAGCATATATGTGACATTGAGATAATGCAGAAAAATTATCCTCAAACAGTAACAGAGATGACTGATTGTTCATTGTTATGCCTCTAGCTGAATTTAAAAAGCAATTATCTGCACAGGCCTTTTGGGACTTGTAGGTAAAGGCCAGATAGCTAACATTTATTGGATAAAATGTAATTGGTAAAGTTTCTGTAACCAGTTTGTAAAAGAGAAACATATTGTAATTAAATGAATTCCCAGAAGAATTGGACCATATATTTTATGTACTTTTCAGAAAAAGTTTACATTTTTTTCATTTTATAGGAAAAAACATAATCCTGTTTAAAGGGAAAATAAATTGTTTTTAAATGTTTTTTACGTTTTTGAAAGTTTAGACATTTTTAAACTGTTTTATAAAATTATTTAAAAGTGATCTCCACTAAAACTGTTTTTAGTTTTGGGTAGAGTCAGGGGTGTAACTAGAAATCACAGGGCCCCACAGCAAAATTTTAATAGGGCCCCTTTAAGTAGCAGGTGGTCTGTGATATTGGATACCTGTAGAGGTCTATTTCATATCCCTAGCACTGGTGGCCACTGTAACAAAACTCATAGAACAGGAGTCTCAAAGTACCGGCCCACGAGGCGGTACTAAGTGGCCCGCAGCCAGCTGACAAGTCAGGCACGCGATCATGAACCGTGTGCCGACTTGCGGGAGCAGCTACTCGGTCTGCATCTCTGTCGGATGCAGACCGCAGAGCTGCTCCTGTCTGCTCCGGCCAGAGCTCTGTCAGCTCTGAGCTCCGGCCAAATGATGGATCATTAGTAAGGTCTGGACTAGATAACCAGGGAACAATTATGTGCCTCCTCCCTGCAAAGATGCAAGCAGGTGAGGGGGCTTGGAAGGAAAGGAGAGAAAAAAGTATGGGTTTTTTTTTACAAACTTTTTTCAAACAGGGTTCAGGGCCTCCCCTACTCCTGAGACCCCATAGCAGCCGCATGGTCTGTTATGTCTGTAGTTACGCCCTTGGGTAGAGTGTTTAAGGGGTAGAATCTCACTGTCTAACTTGTCTTTGTCCCTGTCAAGGATGATTACCTTCCTTCCTGTCCTGTTGACCTCACAAGCAAAAAAAACATGCCTGGAACTATAATGCTTACTCAGCAAAACAATTTTTTTTTATTTTATTGCTCTCAGTGATCCTGTTTCAATTGGGTTGATTTATTAGATGTAAATAGCCTGTTCACTTTACAAGGGAATTTGCTTTTTGCAGGGGAACTTTCCCCTTAGTTTAGTGAATGAGGGGAAGCTCTGCTGACTTCCATCAACCATGTTTAAGCGAAAATATTGGGGTCTATTCACAAAGCTGCTGAAGGATCTAGCCATAGCTTCGGCTGATCCTTCAGCTAGCTTCGGCCCCAGGACCCCTTCGGTTCTGCTGTACGGGCTATTCCCTATAGCCTGTACTGCTCCCGAAGTTGGCCGAGCGGCTCAGTCCAGCCGAAGGCATATGCCTCGGCTCGACTGAGCCTCACTGAAAGCCGAAGCTGGCCGGCCGACAGCCTGCTTCTGACAGCTGGGCGGAGCCAGCCGTCATCTCATGGCTGGCTCTGGCCACTTGCAGAGAGATCAGCATCCCTGGTTACCAGCTAACCAGGGACGCTGTCATTACACACTGAGAGCGGCCTCTCCGTGTTCTCAGTGTGTAATGACAGATGCCGCTTTTGGTTACCTGGTAACCAGGAACGCATCAGTCATTCCTCCCCCGGACGCTCTTGGAGTCTAATAGGCTCCCAGCCGCCCGGGAGGGAAACAATTTCTCACAGAAAGGTTCACTCTGCTCGATCAAGCAGAGTAAACCTTTCCCTGCTCGTTTTTTTTCTTTGTTTTTTTCTTTCTTCTGACGGCAGCCGTTGGCTGCCGTCAGAAGAAAAAAAAAACCCCATAGGAAAGCATAGCTAGATTCCTATTGGCTATTTCAATTTGCAATAGCCAATAGCAAACTAGCTATTGCACCCGCCCACTGCTGCTGTCAATCAGCAGAGGGGGACCTGCAGTTCTCCACTTCGCTTGGGGTCGGTGAGTCACTCAGCTGCCTACGCCAGCTTAGTGAATAGACCCCATTGTTTTTTTTTATTTTTTCTTGCAGGTAATTGAGTTTTTTTTTGCAAAGCAAAATTTCACCAAATTCATCATGCTAAGAGAAATATTCCCTTGCAAAGTGAAATTTTCCTTGAACAGTGAACAGCCTATTTACCTTTACCAAAGCAACTTCTAAGGCTCTGCTCACTTCTTGTGCCAGTGACACACAGTAAGTGGGGGTAATTGCATTTATTTATTTTTTTAGTAACGTGGAGTAGTTTTAGGATCTTTATCAAGAATTAATTTATATTACTTACTGTGTGGTCACCTAAACAGGCAGTGGGGTAAATTACCAAACTGGGCACAAAATCAGCAATAACAACCAGACAAAGGTCATAACCATTTCCCAAGCTATTCAAAACTGAATAACAATAACAAATATCTGTAAAAAATAAGTCAAGGCAACTGGACTTGCTAGATTTTACTTAAAAACGTTTCACTGGCCATCCAACCAGCTTTCTCAATTCAGAATGACTTGTACAAAAATTCTCTGGGAATAAAGAGAATTTTCCCAGAGAATTTTTGTACAAGTAATTCTAAATTGAGAAAGCTGGTTGGATGACCAGTTAAATGTTTTCAAGTTATATACTGCAAGTCCAGTTGCCTTCAGTGGTGTATTTAGGTTTGGGGCTGCCCTAGGCAAGACAAAACTTGGGCGCTCCCCCCCCACACACTCAATTTACCCCACCCAGCTGTGGTCTCAGGTGGGCTCTGCAGGGTCTGTGGTGGGCTCTACATGATCTGTTGTGGGCTCTGCAGGGTCTCAGGTTGGCTGTGAAGGATCTCTGGTGGGCTCTGCAGGGTCTCAGGCTGCCAAGCCCACCTGAGACCCTGCAGAGCCCACCATAGACCCCGCAGAGCCCGCCACAGATCCTGCAAAGCCCACCTGAGACCTTCACAGATCATGCATAGCCCCCCCTGAGACCCTGCAGTCTCAGGGGGCTGTGCAGGATCTGTGGTGGGCTCTGCCCACCATAGACCTCGCAGAGCTCACCACAGATCCTGCAAAGCCCCCTTGGGACCCAGCGAAGCCCCCATGGAGGATCTCAGGAGGGCTCTGCAGGATCTGTGGTGGGCTTTGCAGGCTGCAGAGCCTGCTATGAATCCTGCAAATCCCCCCTGAGACCCGGCAAAGCCCCCCAAAGATCCTGCAAAGCCCCATGCGACCCGACAAAGCCCCACACAGATCCCGCAGCATCTCAGGGGGGTTGTGCAGGATCTGTGGTGGGCTTTGCAGGCTGCAGAGCCCACTATAAATCCTGCAAAGCCCCCCTGAGACCCGGCAAAGCCCCCCACAGATCCTGCAAAGCCCACTGAAACCCAAAAAGCCCCCCACAGATCCAGCAGCATCTCATGGGGGTTGTGCAGGATCTGGGGTGGGCTTTGCAGGCTGCAGAGGCCCCTATGGATCCTGCAAAGCCCCCCTGAGACCCGGCAAAGCCCTCCACAGATCCTGCAGGGATCTCCTGAGACTCTGCAGCATCTCAGGGGGGTTGTGCAGGATCTGTGGTGGGCTTTGCATGCTGCAGAGCCCCCTATAGATCCTGCAAACCCCCCCTGAGACCCGGCAAAGCCCACCACAGATCCTGCAAAGCCCCCTGAGACCCAACAAAGCCCCCCTCAGATCCTGCAGCATCTCAGGGGGGTTGTGCAGGATCTGTGGTGGTCTTTGCAGGCTGCATAGGCTCCTATGGATCCTGCAAAGCCCCCCTGAGACCCGGCAAAGCCCTCCACAGATCCTGCAGGGATCTCCTGAGACTCTGCAGCATCTCAGGGGGGTTGTGCAGGATCTGTGGTGGGCTTTGCAGGCTGCAGAGACCCCTATAGATCCTGCAAAGCTCCCCTGAGACCCAGCAAAGCCACCCACAGACCCTGCAGAGACCCCCTGACACCCTGCAGTCTGCAGGATGTCAGGGAGGTTGTGCAGGATCTGTGGTGGGCTTTGCAGACTGCAGAGCCCCCTACGGATCCTGCAGAGCCCACCAAAGGGTATTGCACAGCCCACCTGAGACTCTTTGGTGGGCTGTGCAGAATCTATGCTGGGCTCTGCCAGCACAGTCCTCTTACCTTGCACGGCCTGACCTCGCCTCCTTATCCTTGGCGCCCGACACGGCCTCCTTGTTATCTTCGCCGCCCGACTGGAGCCTCTTCCGTCTCAGGGGCCACTCGACATATTTTTTCTCTCTTGGGGGCTGCTTGCCAAATGTCATACTTTCAAATAAAATATAACAATATCCGGTTTGGTACTACAGACACCAATATATACTGACAATAAGGCCCCTTTCATATCTGTAGGTTTAGGTGCGATTAGGGATTCCTGCATCAAAAACTTGCATTTTACTGCATCAGGAATCCCTAATCTGGCATTTACAAGTGGCAGCTGTCACCTATTCAAGTTAATGATCAGGTGACAGCAGCTGCATGTAAACGCCTGCACACCGCATGTAATGGTATGTGATATTATTACATGCGGTTAGAAAACACTCTCCCTGAATGCACAATCATTGCGTCCAGGGAGAGTGATTGATTCCAAGACCGTGTAGCTGCTCCCGCAAGTCAGGTACGCAGTCCTTGACCGCGTACCTGACTTGTGAGCTGGCTGCCGGCCACAAAGTACCAGCTCGCGGGCCGCAATTGGTCCGTGGGCCGGTACATTTGCCGCTCCCTTGGACTCTGCCGTCTGAGGCAAACGCCTTGTTTGCCTCGCGGCAGATACGCCCCTGGTTGCCATGACTTATTTTTTACAGATATACCATGACCTGGATGAATGAGAACCTTCATAAACAACAATAAAAAAACTTGAATTTAGTTTCAATTAACTCTGGACAGATATAAAAGACAAATTAATTTAGCTTTGTAATCATTCCTAAATGATTAAAGTGCATGTATAGCCAAATACTTTTTTAGTATTCTGCCTAAATCTAACATTATCCCAAATTTAACCCATCAAATGCTGGACTTATTTTATCAGGTATGATACTCAAAGTCATTCAATAAGAGCAGCAACACATTACGTTGCTTTCTATTCCTATAGGCTCCCAAAGTATACCTTTAGGCTAGTTTACGCCAGATGCAGTTGTGATGCAGTCCATTCAGTTTGGAAGCTGCATCCAAAATGCATCACAATGCTTTCCTATGGGATTTCAGATGCTCTGTTGAGACTAGTGCAGTCTGTTCTGATGCAGTCAGAAAAAATACTGCTTGCCCTATTTTAGCTGCATTGAATCACAACAAAAGTGCATGCAAACTCATGCTAATGCACTGGAATGCACCTGAAATCCCATGTTAGGGCTGGTGCAGACCTGGGTGATTTGGGACGCGCGCCCCGGGACCGCGCAATCGTGTGTGGTTGCGCACAGCATTTGCAGCTTGGCCCTATTTATTTCAATCGATTATTTCAAATTATTTTACATCCGAGTGGCGATCACAGAAAAAAGGTACATCAAAAAGTTAATCTTCACTCAGTTAACTGTAGTAAATTGGCCTTTCTGTCTCTTTTGCCTAGGCCCACCTCTTCTTATACTACACAGCATCTCTGTGGAACAACTCCTTCAGTTCCTAGTCCACGTCTCCTGACAACACCATCAATGTAACACATTATTCAGCAGCACAGTTGGGTGGACTATTCCTATCAAATGGCTGATAGGTTCATGTGAGGATAGAGTACCAAGAGTGTCTATGCAATGTTATTGCCAAACAGCGGCGTATTTACACTTGCCCCAGGCAAGACAGCCCCTGCCGCTCC
>NW_017308502.1:184474-188540 GCF_000935625.1 Nanorana parkeri
GAAGAGGGCGGCTTGCGGCGGTGTCCAGTTGATTCTCTCTGAGCCACAGCGCTAGGCGTTTGCGTACCGCGGCACCAGCGGAGCAGCCGCCCCGACGGAGGGTGCCGCCCTAGGCAAACGCCTAGTTTGCCTCACGGTAAATACGCCCCTGTTGCCAAACTAACATACAACACTAGTACATAGAAAAAAATGCCTGCATACAGCAGAATCCAGGCTCAAGAAAGCTCTATTCTTATTGGAATATTACAGGGGCAAGTGCACTTACTTGTTTAGGGATTCATTTGCTAAATTGTAATATGTGCTATTGTGCTTAATTTTCAATGTAACCACAATAGTTCAATTTCTTAAGACTGTGAGAATCACCCTAATCCCATGTTCAAATCATCCTCAAATCATCTCTGAATTCCTGCTGACACTGCCCTTCCTTCTAGAAGGTGGCTACATTTGTTCCCCATGATCCCTGTGTGTGTTGTAAAGTAATCACTGCTCCAAGCTCGCTCCTGTGATGAACTACAGTCTCACGTTTGATTTACTAAGTTGTATTGAAATTGTAGTCCATCACAGTAGTGAGCTTGGAGCTGTGGCTACTTTACAACACACACAGGGACCATGGGGAACTTATGTAGCCACCCTCCAGAAGGAAGGACAGTGTCAGCACCAATTCAGAGATGATTTGAGGATCCACAGCTGAGTGATACACAAATAAGGTAATTGCATTTGAAATTCACAATGAAAATATCTAACTCCTGAGTCTAGTGAGTTTAGTGTCACTTTAAGTAGCAGGCTTACCAAAAACAGGGTAGACTTGCTCATCCAAAACTGTCCCCTTTTGCTTTTTTTTTTAATCAAATTTGTCAACGGTGAAGAAAGTACTTGCGGTTCAACATAGATGCATATCTTACACTCTTTTATGCACTGAATGAACAGGAAGGAATCAAAAGGACTGGGAAAATGCTAGCAAATGTTTCAAACTTTTGAGCCAGTAACCCGATAATTAATGGCTCAGAGACTAACACCACAAGTGGGCCACAGACTTGCTGGCCCTTTCTCTATATGTGTGCCAGGCAATGGGCCTGTTTGTGTGCTTAGGAATGGGAGGACTGCATGTTGATTTTGTAAAAATTTGTGTTGATGAGCATTATAAGGCAAAGCATGGTGTTATTAATTTTTAAGCTTGCCATAATAAAATCTGGTGGTTAGAACCCCTATCAGGTGTTCATCTGCAGCTCTGTGAGAAAGATTTACTCTCACTTCCTGTTCTGCTGTCAATGTTTTACCAGACAGGAAGTAAGGAGAGCTCTCCACCAGCAACACAGAGAGAAATAAAATGCATTTCTTTGTAGTACCAAAGTGGTAGAACCCCTGTCAGATTTACATTTTTATCTAAATCCTTGTTGTGCTTAATAGCAGTAAAAACAGAAAGCAGTTCTAATCCTTTCCCGCTCTATCCAAAACTAGACATACGGTACACTTTTAATGTCAGTGCAGTATTGTGGTTGCAGAAGCTTATATTGCATTTTTTACTGTTTAATACAACATACACATTGAAGGAATCCTGATTGCCTAGACATTATCTGGTATGCAACAATAACACTGACAGGGATTTTAAGTTGTGATTAAAACATTATTTACCAGCCTTTTTATTGTAAAATACTCTCGTACCAATTTTATTGCATAGCAGATCATTTTTAAATTAAGATTTAAAACCTAAATGCTGTATAGGTAAAAATGAACATAAATTCTCAGTTTCACCATTGATGTACATTTGTATAAGTAACACCTGATAAGCTATCTAAGAGTAAATTAAGAACATAACGATTGTACTTGTTCTATATTCGTCTGAGAAAATGTTCCTGCTGTTCTAATTAAGTAACTTTAATAGCATTCCCAAAGTGTTCCATATTGAAGGATACAGTAAATACAGTAGTTTCTAAGTGGTAATTAACAATTCTGTTTAATGTGTTCATTATATAACAATATCTGTAAAAAAACAGCAGCTAGTATAGAAAGAATGTAACAGGCAACACAGTAACCAATACATTTCTTTGTATACAGCTTATTTATAGTAGAGAAAGAGGTTCATTGTATGACTTAGGCCCTGTCACTCACAGTATATGAACCTACTGTGATGCCACAATGCTACGTTAGAAACAAATCAAAATTCACTCTTTGTGCTTTATTGGTGATTGATTCATAGTAGTACTGTATTATAAGTTATCCACAGATAATTTTTTTTAATGAAACCTAATAGGATAATCATAGTGGTATTTTCAAGAACCTTTTTTTGAAGAATGTTTAGCTTTTTTATTGCTGTATGTGTTTGTTAGGAATAAAGATAGGGTTTCACATCCCTAATGAAAGTAATTACTGTAATAAATGCAAAAATTGAAGTACGCAGTGGATGTCACAACAAAATATTTGTCACAATTTTAAGAATTATGGAGAATTAAAAGTAATTAGCATGGGAGGACTGACAAGTAGCCCATGATTTAATTTCAAAAATCATTCAGAGGAACTTGAAATGAATAAGTATTCCTTTTATGTTAGAAAAAGACATGCCTGGAAGGTAATTGGTCTTCTGCCCCTTTATATCGCAGTTTAAAGAATTCAAATTTACATAACAACTCCCACTAACAGAAGACTTTACAGGCTAACACCACTTTTATTAAGCCTTTTGTAGCCTGTTCATCAGTGAATATTCTTGCTAAATAAAGTTAGAATTTATTTTGCAAAATAGATGCAATGATAGATCAGTGTCATTGTTTAACTTTTCCATTAATTCCTATCTACTTTCCATGAGCAGTCCGAACAAGCTATCATATATGAGTACAAGCTCAGATATTCTATTAGGTACAAGATGCATGATGCTAGGACCAGAGACACCTAATGTTGACCAGTGGGAGAGCATCTAAAGAAGTCTGAACAAATAAAATTAGGTAATTATCCCCACTCTTTCCTAGCAGAAAAGTCTACAATATAAGAGCCATGAGATAATCCTATCACAGCCAAAGTCCAAATAGATAGAAATAATAAGGTTGATGTCTAGTTTTAAAAAAATCATGACATTGTTCCATGCTTGAGGTAATCTGTTTGTTGCATGTTTATAGACCCAGTTTATGGGTCTATTGCAAAACCGATAGCCCCATCATTAAGGTCTGTCCCAAATAATGGCGACCAATCACTTGGGTCAGCCAGAAAAATTAGAGCTTGACTCATAGGGTCTGCCATAGGAATGAAGGTTCACAGGGGTCTGCCATTTGGATGTAAAACAAACGACAAACGCACTCAACAATTTGTTACCAGTTGTACAGTAAGGTGCACACGAATCGTTTGTTTTGCTTTACCGATTTGGTGCAGCGACGCATGGGGTTTCTCAGCTGCCAATGGGATGTGCGGGATCCCTTGTGTGTTTCTGTACCTTTAAGGAGGTGGGGCGTCCTCCTGACAAGCCTGCACCCAATTTGATATCTTCTGCCCCATGTGCTCCAAGATGGAGACTCTCATAGTTTAGAGTTAGGACCGCACTATAAGAGGTGCCTTGGTGCGGCAGTGCGGCTTACACATCCTTTGCAGAAGACGTGTATCCAAACCTCTGTCATTGTCCTTAGTGGTGAGACAAGTTGTTTTACATGCTAGTTTGTGAGTGTGCCATGATGCCTTTCTACTGTTCTGCCATTTGGATGTGTCACAGATTTGGGAGCACAACCATTAAGGTGCAACACAAAAATGGGAGCCCTGCTGCTGTAGTACATCATCACCACTGGATTGTACTCATACCTTTTCAACTCTGGTGTCAGGGTACATACCAATACAGAAAAGCCTACTGCTAGAATGTTCGTCAGTGTTGGGTATCCTGCCGCGTGGCTTTAAGAAAATACTGAAGGCCAGGGTGCACTAAACTACAGAAAATTTTCACCAGGATTTATAGGAAGCTTCAGACACTGAAACTGACTGTTAGCAATACATAAAAGACCAACACTGCAAGTCCTGCAAATAGGGGCAATTTATGGCTTATGATAGAGACCTAGGGGTTGATTTACCAACCTCACAAACACGCCACAAACAC
>NW_017308503.1:0-18156 GCF_000935625.1 Nanorana parkeri
GCAGTCTTGTATTCTTTGTGAAGTATTCAGCTTTAAACTTTTCTTTGCTGTGTTCGTTGCTATATGAGGACTCTTATCTGATACTTCTTTGACATAGGGCAGTGTATTACTCTGGGACACAGGTGTGCTGTAGGATACTGTCTGTCCCTTGACAGCAACCCTCTCTCTTTTAACGGTTCCTGTTTTCTCACTATGCATCCTTTTGCGAAATGTCCAGATTGACCACATTTGAAACAATGGTCACATGTGGTTCCCTGACCTGTGTTCTCACAACATTCACAAGCCCTTTTGCTTAGTCTCGGTGTGGCTGTTGGCCCTTTAAATATATGCTCCTGCTGTGCTGCTGAACTTTGCAAAAGTGTTTTCATTTCTAGCATTTCTTTTTGCATTTGCAGTATTACCTTTTCAAGATCCAGTTTAGTATTCTGAATTTGCTGAGTATTTTGGTTACTTACTTGTGACTGCATCAATGGCACGGTGAAGGCTGATTCCTGATAACAATGTAGAGGGCTGGACTTAGACTCCATCTGCATTGGTTTGCTGATTTGAGATTTCTTCTGCTTTCTCTCTCTTTCATTCGCCATATTGGCAGCTTCATTCATTTTCTCTATGAGCAAATCATCTGATACAGAAGGGTCATCTAAATATTGCTTTAGCTGAAACTTGATGTGATCACTTACCAGTCCAGTACCTACAGACCTTAAGAATTTCTTCTGTATTAGTTCAGTTCCAAAGTGTTCATCTGATCCTTCTCCTTGTGAAAACAAGAGACGATCTTTCAGTTCAATTGCTCCAAAAAGAAAATTCTGAGGTGTTTCTTTGCTATTTTGTGAGACGTTGATCAGCAGATTCCACAATCTCTATTTCAGAGTATCCTCTCTGTAGTCCCATGTCAATCTGGTGCATGATGTTAGTATAGGACAATTTGTCTTTCTGTCCCCTCACCTATCTGACCAGCAATTTTAAAGTCCTTTCTTATTGCAACTTCTGGTAAGTTACTATAATGAGGTGTCTTAGCAGCTAAAACAGATTATCTTCTTAAATGACTGTCCCTTGAATCTTGACTTTTAGTGCTGAGTTCTTTAATTTGATCCTCTATGATCTTAGTTGTTTCCTGAAATTTTTCCTGCATAATGCGGTTCTGTTGCTTTAAATATTCCAACTGTTGTTGTTCAGGTTGGGGTTCTTTGTCACTATCACTTGTTGCTTCAGCATCCTTTCTCTTCCCTAATTCACAGATGAATTTTATAGTTGTCTGAAGAAATTGCATAACAGCCTCTTCACTCTCACTCTCTACCAGTTCATCCATCATATCGTTAATTATCCTCATGTAATGGCGGCGGTTTTTGCCTTTCGCCATACTCTCTTCTGACGCTTTAATAAACTGGCAGGTTTCAATCAGTTCACTGACTGTCAGCTGTGTTAAGGATCTGCTGATTTCATCCTGTAACCTCTCCATATCCATTTTTGCAGCTTTTGGCATCAAAGGGGTTAATTTAGTATATATCCTCCTTTGCCTTATTCCTTGTTTCTATTCCCCTCAGCAGACAGGTTGTTTCTTCACCATACACTATTACAGGGATTGCACCAACTTTCTTTCACTCACAGACTGCTATTTCTATATGCAGCATTCACTTTTATGTCTTTTCTGTGACATATTCACCCGGCCCCACGTTTGGGCGCCAATTTTGTTGCACTTCTGACGAATAAACTCCACATTGCGATCAGGGTTGGGTGAAATTAGGGTACTTTAATATGAACTGCAATAGAATGGAGGACACTCATCACTGAGGGAACAAGTGTGTAACTGACTAAACAATAATACAGTATATAAAAGGAACAAGTGTGTAACCGACAAGAAGTTCCCTCCGAAACAAGTAACTAAGTTTCCCTTTCCACTTACAGTGCAGCAGGTGCTCTGGTAAATGTGTCCTCTCTCTACAAACAGGATTTTAGCTTGGAGTGTCACTGTGTCCTCTCTGTAAAAACAGGAGTTTAGCTTAGAGTGTCAATGTGTCCTCACTAAGAGAACCTTAACATGTTATTAGAATATTACTTTGGGGGTGTCTAAGTTTACATTCTTTACACTGGCGTTCTCTTGGACGGGTAGGTGTAACGTGATCAAACAGAATGTATTGCCGAGACTGCTATACCCTATCCAGGCATTACCCATCTTAGTGCCCAGGGGATTCTGGTCGACGATCCAATCTCTGATTACTAAATACATCTGGGGGTCTAAGCCGGCTAGGATACGGCACTCCATTCTTCGCCTGCCTATGAAGTACGGAGGTCTGGCTGTTCCTGATGTCCATTACTACTATTTAGCTGCTCATCTCGCACACATCCTCGACTGGTGTAGACACACTGCCCAGAAACCATGGATTTCCCTCGAACACTGTTCATCTCCTATCCCTCTTCACACACTCCCCTGGTGCCCAACCATACCCTCTTCGCTTCGAGCCCATCCGACGGAGGGACAGACTTGGAGAATAGCACGGCCTGTGTTCGATTAGGCAGATATCCCCCTCGCCCTCTCCGCTTCTCCCAGTGGTTGGCTCCCCGGACTTTGTCCCAGGTCTACAAGACCCGGGATTTACAAGGTTACAGGACCAGGGCTGCTTTAGGGCTATGCATTTTCTTCGCGGCCACGAATGGCCCTCTCTCTCAGCACTATCCGAAGACCCTATACTATCTCCACTGGGATTCTGGCGACACCGACAGCTGACACACTTTCTGGCGTCTTTACCACTACCTACAGCTCTATCCAGGCCTCCCACGAGCTTTGAAAGGGAATGCACTGTCACGGGCATGCTATCTAAACCCCTCTCGCTATGCTACCAGCTACTGCTCACCCCTGACTTTGATGCACCTCTGTCGTACGTGGAGGGATGGGCGCGGGAACTTGGTATCTCCTTTTCACCTTCTGAGAAAGATAGACTGATACTGCTATCTTTGAAGTCCTCCATCAGTAGTAGGTACCAAGAATCGGGATATAAAATCCTTACTAGATGGTACCGCACTCCCAAGAAGTTATAAACGATGTTCCCGGCACGAGTGACAGTTGCTGGAGGTGTGGCTCCTCCCCGGCAGGCATGTTGCATGTTTTCTGGTCATGTTCTCCTTGCAATCATTTTGGGCCCAAGTGCACACAATCACTCAAAAATTCACTGACACACAGATCCCTATGACACCCTCCTCCTTCCTTCTGCATCATAACACACATTCACTGAAGGGTTATAGAAAGTCGGTTATAATTCACCTAATTAATGCCGCACAGGCATACATCCCGGCTATGTTGAAACAGACCTCTCCACCTACGATACAACTGTGGTTCAGTAAGATAAGAGACATTAGACACATGGAGGACTTTACTAGCTTCATTAAGGGGACTGGAACCCGGTTCAATGCTACCTGGTTTTGGTGGGATGACTTTACCTCTACAAAAGACTACCTGGATCTCTTATACAAAACACAAAAATTCCCCAGCCTCAACCTGCCAGCCAGCCTGCAACCAAACAAGTAGCCCTGTCAACAGTATGCGTTAAAATCAGAGGTTTTAGTTGCACAAACTTTTGGCCAAAAATATGTAGAAGCCACACTGCCGCGCCAAGGCATCTCTGCAAAGTGTGGTCCTAACTCTATGTATCCGAGTCTCCAAGTGTGAGCATATTAATGAAGTTGATAAATTACATGCAGGTGTACCTGGAGGTAGCCAACTCCTCCTAATAAGGTGCAGGGACGCACTGGAGGCCCAGCAACCAAAAATGCACGCTGGGACTCCAGTGCGTCCCCCAAACCAAAAATAGTCAAACTAGAAAAAATGGTACATGCATGAATCTATAACCAGCCTTTATAGCAGGGCGCACATTGGGAAGGCTTACAACAATACAAAACACAAAAATTCCCCAGCCTCAACCTGCCAGCCAGCCTGCAACCAAACAAGTAGCCCTGTCAACAGTATGCGTTAAAATCAGAGGTTCGGATACATAGAGTTAGGACCACACTTTGCAGAGGTGCCTTGGCGCGGCAGTGTGGCTTCTACATATTTTTGGCCAAAAGTTTGTGCAACTAAAACCTCTGATTTTAACGCATACTGTTGACAGGGCTAGAATACAGGATAGAATTCCGGTATTAAACAATAACATATTAGTATATGAGGAACATGTATGTATATACACATAAATAAGATGATACATTTTAATAAAACTTCTTGATTTCAATATTTCTTTATTAATTTATCGTAATTTGATTTCTTAAATTAATTTACCATTCCTAAATTCATCACGCCTCATCACATTTTATTACATTAACTATTTCATTCACATTAATTTACATGATTTTCTTAATAACACAGTTTGCTCATTACACCCATGTTATATACATTTCAGCTGTGCCTCTGCGAGCGATACACATCGCTCCTGCCCCTGCCTTCTCCTGCTGCATTCTGCCTCCTGACACGACCCTCCCACGTGATGTCTGTATGTTGATTGAGGGATATGGTTGGTTTCTTCTTTTTTCCATCCCATTTGGTTGGCCGATTGGCAGAATTAGTCCAGGTTAGCCTGCAGGTGCATATAAATGTATAGGTCTATGTATTTTGTATTTGATAATTTGTATACCACTAGTGTATATTTAGATGTGTTTCTTACCTGTCCATCTTGTTCTGTATGTGTCTTGGAACAAAAATAATTTCACAAAAAATTCTCATTATATTTTATTTTTTATTGTCTAATTGCTGATGCAGTCATTCATTTACCATATATGGATTGGTTCTCCTTTTTTAGGACTAAACACCCCCCTGAGGAAGCCCCATTGGGCGAAACATGTTGGGGTATTTAGAAGAACCATTGCTTCTACCCAATCAAATATAAACAACGTATGTAAAGTATTGTGATACTATCTGTATTGTGGTTTTTTATTCAACCAATCCTTCAACTGTGTCCTTTAAATAATACCTGATGATTTGATATATAATAAATTACTATCTATTTTATTATATTGAGAGAGCCTAAGTGTTTCATTAAAGCCCCCCCTTTTCGGGCTTCTGCATACCTGAAAGTTGGTTTACCCATTCTTCTGAATGCAGGATATAGCTGAAGATCTCTCAGCAATGTGCAGATGCATGAGTGTGTTGCGATATATCTTAGTGGACTTTTTCAGACACACATAAATTTGCAAGAGAGACGGAGGTTTTGTTTGTTTGTTGATAGAAACTCGGTTCATACAATGGAAATGGCCAACAATACAGCCCAAACTGGTTTTACACAATAGGGTAGCTTATCCTGTATTGATTTGTATCACAATGGGATGGTGATCATGAATAGTCACGCCTAGCCTGGCCAAGACTCAAATCAAATCTTGACTACTGAGGGCAATTTAGTGAAAGGGGCGTAGCTTCCATTGTTTTAGGCCAGTTTCTCTCAATAAAAAGCCAGTAGCTGAAAGGTAACGGGGGAGTTCACCAGCCCAGCACTTCACAAGACCAGGGCTTCACAGGAGGGGACAGTACGAGGGCGCTTCACAAGACAAGAGGACTTGCTTCAAGACCAGGATACTGCAACGAGAAGCCATTCTTCCTAGGCCAAGTACTGCTCATCACGGAATTTATTGGAGTCTGCAGCCTAAGCTAAGTACAATTTCAGTGTTTGCCCTCCTGTGAAATCATACATGTACTAGAAGATAGTGTAGTGGGTGCATGTGAATGTTTGTAGCAGCCTGTCTTGTTGATGTATTTGTTTGCTTTTCCTGTAACTAAGTTTGTACACGCAGCATTTTCGCCAAGTAAAGTACTTTTAATGCTACTGAGTCAGTTTCCTTGAAGTTTACTGCAAGAACAGACAACAAATAGAAATTAAAGTTTTGCCAAGCTTTACAGCTGGGCTCATCCTTGGGATAAGCTTGACGTCTCTGGGATTTGTAGTCCAGAGCATTACAATGAGCCATCCTTAAATAGCCCACCTGGTGCAAAGAACAGGTGTGCGTAAACTATGGCATGTGCATTGAGTTGTACATGCACGTGCGCATCGTTTTCGCGCATTCCTATATGCGACGTTGAAACCGTAGTGCCGAACACGCGCATGCATTTGCTCAGAGGCCTGCGGACAGAAGCTGTACTATGGCTGCTGACTGAAGTACCCTGGCAGTGCTATTCATTTGTAATGCACCCCAAAGTACAACGAGAATGCATCCCCAACGCATGACTTCTCCCTCTCTGCTCTCTCTCTCCCTGATGTCACTTCCTTCTACCTAGTCACAGCTGCAGAGGAGAAACGGAGGCAGAGAGAGACGAGGGACTGGAGACAGCGCTGCCCGGCACCGGCCGCCCACCACACGCCACCTGCTGCGGGTAAATCCCGGACGGGTGGTAACCCTATCCAGGGATCAGGTGAGTATAAAAATATATATTTTACGTTCCCGGGGACCTTTCCAGGGACATAATTTGTCCGAGGATGGTCTCTTTAATCCGGGGACTGTCCTTGAAAATCAGCTGTTAGCAGGCTTCTGTAAGATTCAGCACTATGTGAAGTTTGCTGAAAGCCTGCCGAAGCCTACTTGCAGCTTGTGTGTAGTGAACATCATCACTCCCTTTTAAGATCCATGTTAACCATTGTAAAATTGGAACTGAACAGTTCTTTACAGGCTTCAACAAAGCTGGTCGAAGCTTGTCAAAAGTTTTGCACATGCTTTGCTAAAGCTTGTCGAAGGTGTGCAAAAGCTGCTATTCATTCTGCTCTAATACAAGCTAAAGCCATGTGAAAAATATCTAACATGTATGTTAAAAATAGAAAAAAGTGGTCTAGCAGTAAAGGATTAAATAGCAAAAAAGAAAAACCACCAAAACACTTTAAGTTGATTGATTCCTTTAAATTGATTGCAATACCAAAAATTACCCTCAGATGTCAGCAGAAGACAATGCAAAGATAATAAATCCATACGTCTCCATCTCTTGTTTTGGTAACAAGTAGAGTAAGGCTTTGGGTTTATTGACTAGCTGATCCTTTGGCTAGCTTCGGCCGCCTCTGCCCTTCAGTTCAGTCGAACCGAAGGGCTGCTGTATGGGCTATTCACAAGCCGTAGTGACACCCGAAGCGTGGAGAAAGGTTGGCCAAAGCCGACCGATCCCCACGAAACTGACAGCTGGGCGGAGCCAACCATAATCTCACGGCTCGCTCCGACCAGTTGTCATGACAGATCAGCATCCCCAAATGACCTGGGGAAGCAGATCTGTCATTAAACAACAACAACTGGGCGGAGCCAGCCGTGACATCGTGGCCGGCTTTGCCCAGTTGTTATTCATTGGCCAGGATCTGCTAGAAGACTCTGGCAGGTGACAGCCAATAGGAAACAGTTGGGAGGTGCTAGCTGTTACCGCTAGCTCCGCCCAATTGTTTGTATTTTGTCGACATCTGTCAGATGCTTCATTATGCGGCGGGGACTTCGTTGCGTGCGGTTGGGTCAGCGTACGTCTTTTTTTTCTCTTTAAGATGTATATATTTTTTTCCTAGTTTTTACATTTAAAAAAAATAATATTATTCAAACATTTTTTTTTTCATTTAACTGTTTTGCTATTCTGCTCGGTATCTCGGAGCGGCATTCGGCTATTCACTAACTGCCGTTCCGCCCCTATGACAATAGGGGCGAACGGCAGCGAGTGAGCTGCCTGAGCTTTGGCTCAGCCGATCCAGATGTTGGATCGGCTGAGTCAAAGTCCTTCTGCACTTCAGCTTAGCCGAGCATGTTCGGCTGAGAGAAGGCAGCCAATGTAAGGCTGATTTTAGCCTATGAACTCAGCTTGAAATCAGCCGTACAAGGCTGAAGTGAATAGTCGAACAGCTTAGGGCTCACTTCACTTTGGCTCGGTTATTCACTCGGCTTTTTTTTTGGCCCCCCCCCAAAAAAAAACACAAACACATCGCTCTCCTCCCGCTGCGCTCGGCCGGCTTTCACTTTCTCTCCTCCCCGCTGTGACACAGAGCAGCGCCCAGCAGGGAGTATAGAAAGCAGGAATGCGCCGCTGTATTGGCAGAAAAATGTAACTTTCGGCATTTAGCCAAAAGTGCAATTTTCGGCCGATATATCGGTGCATCCCTAATATTTACAGCAATGCCGAATGGCACAGGCTATAGAGGACTGCACATCCCAGCAATACTTTATATAATAATAGCATTTCTGTATAAAGTACTGCTGAGATTTGTAGTCCTCTATAGAGGATGCCATTCTGCATTCTGCATTGCTTCAACAGTACTTTTTACAACATTAGGCTACAAATAATAATTATTTAAATGAATTATTTACCCTTACCTCTTCTATCTTCAGCTGTTTCCTGTGTGTGTTCTGTTTGCTGGGTCCTCACTGCCGTCCGAGGCCCCATGATGTGCCTGCAGGGCCATCTTCAGTGCCTCCTTGTTCTGCGGCTCCCTCCTCACAGCAGCTGGCGGGCCCCATACTATCTCGGCCAGCAGAGTAATGCACATCACTTCCGGTTCCAGTGATCGGAGGAGAGATCAGCGGCTGGAAGCTGCTGAATCTCTCTGATCATTGCCGGGAGACCCACTGAGCCGCTCCCGGGCACCGCACAAAGATAGCGGTGCCCAGGGAAGCCAACAGCGGCCGTGGCGGGAGGGGGCCTCGCACGGTACAAACGATCCGGCGGCTTTACAGCCACCAGATCACTTGTAAGTTATACAGCAATCGCCTGCTATTAAAAGCGGTACCAAGAACACGGTTGCCGAAGCAGCCGTGTTCTTGTTTTAACCACTTCTGCGGGTCGCCGTCTATAGACGTACTGCGGCCCGGAAGTGGTTAAAGTGGCATTAAAGTCAAATTTTCCCCCCTCCCCCAATGTAAATGTCAGCACTTACCTTAACTGATGTCTCTTAATCCGATATTCTTCTTTCCTGATGTTTTCATCTGTTCTTCCAGCGGTGTGGCGGGTCTCCAATCCAGCGCTTACTCCTCTGTCCCTGCTGGCACTTCCTGTCCCACGGTGTCTGCATGCGGCTGCACGCGTCCACAGACTTACCTTGTCTCTCCTTGTCTCCTGGCCGAAAATCCGAACTGCGCATGCGCCCGACCCAAGATGCTTTGCGGCCGCCTGAGCAGTTTCGGATTTTGGGACGGGAACGCGCGGTGAAGACGGGGTAAGTTTAACCACCTGCTGTCCGGCCGTTGTAATTAAACGGCCGAACAGCGGCTTCTTGAATGCGGATGGGCGTTTCACACCGCGCACGAGCGGGAAATCAGCCCGCAATGTAAACAGCCGGCGATGGCTGTTTACATACAAGTGTTCGGGTGTCTGTAGAGACGCCCGATCGCTTGTTATATGTGTGCGGCCCCTCCGCCGCAGCCGGCGATCCTGAGCTCCGCTGTGCCCGGTGTGAGCCCTGGACCAGCACAGCAGCTCTGCGGCCGAAGATCAAACGGAGCTCAGAACACGAGCTCTGTTTGATCACCTCCTCCTCTTCGGAATGCAGGCAGTGATGTGTATTACATCACTGCCTGCATTCAGTGTCACTCTCCGGTACAAAAACCAGAGAGAAGCTGGTGAAGCAGGTGTTTGCTTCATCAGCTTCTTTGGGGGTCCCTAGGTGACATTATGGGTCTTAAAGACCACTGATGTCTCCATAAAGAGGACCTGTCACTGAAAATTGGCTATCACGAAGGGGGCTTGTTAGTCCCCTATGTGATAGCAATAAAGTTAAAGGAGAACTATGGGGTTAGGGCTTTTCCCCATAGTTCTCCTTAGGGTAACGGGAGGACACAAACTAGCGTCCTCCCGTCACGCTAAGCTCAGTATACCGCGAGCAACAGGTATACTGAGGCGCCGCAGCTGAAGCGGATCCCGACAATTATGTCTGGATCCGGCCAGCTGCATGAGTGACAGCTGAGCCAGCTGTACCCGCCTCCTCCCCCATCCGTTCCGCCAGTCAGTGCTGGAGGAGCGGGGAGGAGGGAATCCAGTCGCTCCCCTGTCATGGCAGAGAGCCATGACAGGATCGAGAAGTGGGCGAACGCCAGTATGTGTTCGCTCACTTCCCAATCTACTGAGTCGACCTGTGACAGTCTCATTGTCACAGGTCATGTCAGTCAAAGTACTGCAGCGCTGAATACTGAAAAATTGCCTGGACTGGAAGGGGGTGTAAACACCCTGGTCAGGAAGTGGTTAAACCGCGGTTAAATCGTTTTGTTTTTTTTTTAAACTTTTTGCATATATCTACTGCTTGCTATCCTTATATATATGCAAAAAAGCCAGAGGGTTAAGAAACCCTTTAATACTCACCTGATGAAAGGGGTTGGGACAATCGAGCGCCCCCCCCCCTCCCTGCGCCTTACCAGGCCACGTGCCCTCGGCATTGGGAGGGTGTCCCAATGCCGATGGGGACAAGGGCCTCTTCCCCACAACCCTAACCCGGTATGGTTTCGAAACTAAACTAAACAAATTTTTTCTTTTTTTTTCAAAACGAAAATAAACTAAACAAATTTTTTGCTGGTGCACATGTCTATCTAATAGTTTCATTTCCATTAAAGGAAACCTGAATGGATATGAATATGGAGTTGGCCTATCATACCTCGCTGGTAACATGAAATGAATTGTAGCGATTACTTTTTTTACACATGTGAAAAGCATGTACCTTATCTAAGAGCTTTGTGGACAACCCAGCCAATTTTTTAGGGATGGCCCATCCCAGCATGACTGTGCCCCTGTCCACAAAAGCAGCTCCATTTAGACATTGTTTAATTAGTTTGGTGTGTAGGAACTCGAGTAGCCTGCACAGAGCCCTGATCT
The DNA here is from genome assembly GCF_000935625.1 of Nanorana parkeri. NCBI lineage: Eukaryota > Metazoa > Chordata > Amphibia > Anura > Dicroglossidae > Nanorana > Nanorana parkeri. The sequence goes on from NW_017308503.1 coordinate 10,787, forward strand.
CAACACTATTGGTTCGGAATGCCAATTATGAGTGAGGTCTCCATGTCCGGCATTGGTACCTGACCTCATTAATGCTCTTTTGCCTGTACAGGCACAAATTCTCACAAGCACACTCCAAAACTTGTGGAAAGTCTTCCTAAAATTGTATAGGTTGTTGTAGCCACACATGGTTGGCTGACTGGGCCTCCTTCCTTACCTTTAACATAGGATTTTAAACGCTCTATGATCATTTTAATTTTTGACTGAAGTCTCTTCTAATTTTTATCTTAGATTGCTAACCATGACTGACATACGCATCATTTCCCTCAATGCAAAGGGCTTGAACTCTCCTGAAAAAAGAAACTATATTCTAAATGAACTATGGCATCTTAATGCCCAAGCTGCGTTTATTCAAGAAACTCATTTCCAATCGTCAAAATCTCCTACATTTTCTATCTTCAGGTTTCCACTACGATACCACAGTACTAATCCACAATGCAAGACAAAAGGGGTTAGCATTCTGTTCTCTAATGAAGTTGGTTGGTCCCTTCAAGCCCAATATCTTGATCCTCAAGGCCGGTTTTTATTTTTGTCTGGAGATTTGACCGCTAGAGGAGTGACACTGGCGTCAATATACAGTCCCAATCGGGGTCAAGCCTCCTTTCTTGAGGAATGTTTAACACTTCTCCGAGATTTCCAGGAAGGGGGTCTTGATTTTTGGGGGTGACCTAAATCTCAGTTTAGAACCTATCTTGGATACCTCTTCTTCAAAGCATCACTTGTCCTACGCCACTCTCCGAAAAATTAAAAGGGCATTGCAATCCCTATATCTAGTAGACGTTTGGTATTTACACCACCCTACCAATAAAGACTATACCTTCTTCTCTCCCCCACATCAATCTTACACTCGTATAGATTACATTATGATATCCCATAATGCTCTTCACCAAGCTATAGAATCTTCTATAGAGACTTGCACAATTTCTGACCATGATCGTTTCGAACAGAGCTCCAAAATGAGATAAAAAATTTATTTGAAACAAATCAGAATTCAGTATCCTCTGATATCGTAATCTGGGAGGCTCATAAATGTACAATTAGAGGACAGCTTATCCAGAGGGGCTCTTTTCTGAAGAAATCCAGATTACCACGCATCACTCTACTTCTATCTCAAATCTCTCAATTGGAGATGATCCATAAAAGGTCTTTAGCCCAAACTCACGCTTCTGAATTAAGGATAATTCGCAATGAACTCTCGACATTGCTCCTATTTAAAACTAAAGCTCAACTAACTAAAAGCCGTCGTACGTTCTATGAATTCGGAAATAAATCAGGGAAAATATATGTTAAATCCTTGAGGGAAGCTTCCCTCAAAACTTATATTCCTAAAATTTCTCAAGTCGGAGGAGGAATGGCACTCAAATCTTCTGACATAGCGGAATATTTTCGCTCTTATTACAAAAATCTATAAAATCTACCTACTAAGCCTCCCACTTCTGAGCTCCCTTCCAGGCAACAGAACATTAAAAACTACATTGCAGAATCTGGACCTCCTACTCTCACTAATGAAGCTATTAATGCAGCGGTCTCAAAGTACCAGCCCACGGTCCAACTCCGGCCCGCAAGCTGATACTAAGTGGCACGCAGCCAGCTGACAAGTCGAGCACATGGTCATCTCCGACGGCTGCAGACCGCAGAGCTGCTCCTGTCGGCTCCGGCCGGAGCTCTGTCAGTTCTGAGCTCCGGGCCGAATGATGGATCATTAGTAAGGTCTAGTGCAGACCTTACTAATGATCACCGCTAGATCACCAGGGCATGACGATAACTAAATTGAGTTTGAGACCCCTGTATTAATGCCTTAACAATAGCAGAATTTCTAACAATAGTGAAATCCCTCAAACGGTAAATCTGCAGGCCCTGATGTATATACTGTGACGACATGGTGATGAGTTTATAAGTTAAATGTGTATTGGGGTTGAGTTATGTTTGAGTGCGTTATGCTGTGTGACCTGGTTATGACAAGACTATCAGCACCATCCCTCGTTATCTCCCATTGTTCTCTGAGGGAGCTCAGAACAATGACATTCTGGCCAGGCTGCTATGGCTGTCTGGAGCTATTTAGCAGGTGGACACCTGTGGTGTTGTGAAGACAGGATTTCTGGGGAGGGGAAGGTGGATGTGATGGGATTATGATCTGATTTCATCACTTTCTGTATAAAAGTTTGTGCAGTTTCTCAATAAACCAGAGTTTGTTTCACCTACACTCAAGCCTTGGCTAGTGACTGGGGAAACTGGGAGCTACAGATCAGCGGGTTCCAATATCTCATCAGCAAGGAAGAAGACAGCGGCGGACATACTCATCCTGAGTACGGGGGTCCGTCACATATACGACAACCTACTACAAAACATTTTAGATTGTAAGCCCTCAGGTTTTAGATTGTAAGCCCTCAGGGGCAGGGCCCTCCTTACCATCTTGTCTTGAATTGTATTGTGATTGTAATGTCTGCCCTATATTGTAAAGCGCTGCGCAAACTGTTGGCGCTATATAAATCCTGTATAATAATAATAATTTGCAAACCACTTGGCACCTCACTTCATCTCTACATTAAATTCCATTGTAAATGGTCACACTCTTCCTACTGAAACTCGACGAGCTCACATCGTTGTGATCCCTAAAGAAAATAAAGACTCCTCTATTTGCTCTAAGACTCTTCTATTTGCTCTAACTATAGACCTATTTCGCTTTTAAATCTTGATCTTAAGATCTTCTCCAAGATTTTGGCGAACAGAATAATTCCCCTCCTTCAATCTATCATTCATAACGATCAGCTGGGCTTCATGCCCCATATAGAGGCAAAAGACAATACCTCTTGTGTACTCACCTAACACATTCACAGAAAACACCCCTTGCATTGCTTTCTATGGATGCAGAGAAAGAATTTGATAGAGTAGATTGAACTTTTCTAAAAACCACATTCCGACACTTGGGTTTTGGTTCTAACATGTGCACTTGGCTGGATGCCATTTATTCGTCTCCTATGGCAGAGGTTAGAATCAATGAAGCTTTGTCACCCTCTTTTCCTCTGTCCAATGGGACACGACAAGGCTGCCCTCTTTCACCTTTAATTTTTATTCTCTCTCTAGAACCTTTCCTTCAAAAGATCCAGAACAATCCAAACATTCAAGGCCTTGTCATGTACCGCAGAGCAGAGCCTCTTAGGTCAGGTCTGGATCCCAGTAGCAGGAAGCAGGTGAGATAACCAGTCCAAATACAAAGTCCAGAGGGGTTAAACAAGCCGTAGTGATGCAGTTCTGTGTTCAGGGCAGGCAGCGTAGAATCAGTAGTCCAGAAAACAGTCCGAGGGTCAGGTAGCCGGGAGTCCAAAATTGGGGGTAGGAATGCAGGAACAGGGGACGAAGATACAGGAACAAACGCTGGGTCTCTGTGAACAGGGCTTCAGAATAACCTAGCACTGAGCTAGTAGTGTTGTGAGGTTTTAAAGTCCAGGACTGGAGGCAACGCCCCGGTTCCTGTGGAAACAGAGGTGGAGTTAGGGCAGTGCTCAGTGTATTGCTGAAGGCTTGTGTTCCTTGGGAGGAAGTGAGTTTCTGCATGGTGTCAGTTGCTGTGCATGCTGGATCCCTATTGGGGCTTATAAACGTCACACCAGGATTCCCCGCATGTGACACCACCAAGGGAGATGGCCCCAATGCCGTGACTAGCGCAGCTCCTGAAACGCAGGCACGACGACACACAGAACCATGCTTTCGAGGCACAGCCACAGCAGAGAAACGCTGGGAACGTGTCTGTGGTCCCAGGAGATCTGGAGAGGGGAGTCTCTGCATACTGTGGCTGCCAGGTGAGGGACGCATTACAGGCCTTCAGATAGGAGATGTCCATCATAAAGTTGCAGCATTCGCAGACTACCTTTTATTTTGTATTTCATCTCCTAAAAAAATCTTTACCAATTTTAAAGAACTTTCTGCCTTCGGTGAACTATCCAATTTTAAAATCAACTACCACAAATCGGCGTCACTCAACATTTCTCTTCCCCTTCATAGAATTTCAAGTCTTAAATCCTCATTTCTGTTTAAATGGGCACAAAACCATATATCTTATTTAGGTACTCATATTACACCCCAGCTTTCAGGGATCTTTGAGGCCAATTTTAAACCACTTTTAATTAAAATCAAAGCTGAAATGGCATAATCTTTCCCATTCCTGGTTTGGCAGAAATGCCGTTCTCAAAATGAATGTCATTCCAAGGATACTATACCTTTTATATATCTTACATCAGCCACACTGAGCATTTATATCCTCTCCCAGCATGCATCACTGGCCAGTACCTTCCAGTGACTGGCCAGGAGACACAAATGCTCAGAACAATTCCTATTGGCTGCTCTGCTCTGTGCCAGAGACACACACAGCAACAGGCAGATGCAACATTCATAGATTGTTCTGGATAATTAGATGAACATAACTACAGATCTATCTCAGACTAACTACAGTCTGAGAATAACTCAATTTCACAGCACTCCTGTTTACATGGTGGTACACACATATATTGTTTTAGCATGTATTTATTAGATATTTGCCAAATTTTCATTTATATACTTTGATTGATCTCTTTCAAGTGCAGCACATTTATTATAATTTTTGTACATTCAAGAGGGTAACACTTCTTATAGTGCTTGCAGCTACACAGGGATTGGAGCGGGGTGCTATTTGTCATTTGCTAAAGGGATAGAAGGCCTGAGCTATGAAGACTACCTCCAACAATTAAACTTATTCTCCTTAGAAAAGAGACGCTTAAGAGGATGATTTCTTCAAAATCATCAATGGGGACCACAATATTCGAAACAGACTGTTTTTACCAAGAAGAGTACTTAGAACATGCGGACACAACAAGAGGTTAGAAGAGAGGGGGTTCAATCTAAGAACACACAAGGGTTTTTTTTTAGTGTGCGAGTAGTAAAAACTTGGAATTCCCTTCCACAGGCAGTGGTATCCGCTGATAACGTAGATAAGTTCAAGAAACTTCTGGATATGTTCCTTCAGCCACTAAAATATACAAGGATATGGGAAGTGTTAAATACAAAGATATATACAGACACACAAATACACGCACACACACATAGGTTGAACTGGATCGACCTTGGTCTTCATTCAACCTCACCTACTATGTTACTCTGTTTACTGGTAGGCCTCCAAAAAGGCTGGCTGGCATTTCTCAGGATATTTTAACAATCAAAAAGAATTTTGTACAATTTAGTTACAACAAATCAGCAACGCGGGAGTTAAAGGAGCTCTGCTGTAATTTTTTATGATAATTTTCGAAACATTCTTGCACTGGTCTTACTATTCCTAGAGCTCTTCAAATTTGGTACTTCATCCCTCCTTTTTGGTAGGTGTAAACTTTCCATTGCTGACTGGAATCTGATGCTTGTAAGAAACATCTTAAAGGAAACCTGTACTGAAATAAATATGCAAATTGCCTTTGCTGACCTCTTCCTGATGTTACCTTTGAACCTGTCTTTAAAAATTCACTAATCTGGAATATTAGTGGAAATGCATATTTGTTGATTTCCCTACTGTGCTGTTCCCTGTTCTCCTTGCTGGAGGCTCTGATAAGTCAGTAATTATGGGAAAATTAGCTGCAGGGAGACCACAGGCAGTACTGGTGACTAGTGCTTTGCAGTTTTTAGCATGATAGTACTATTTGATTAATAGAGCAAACCACCTAGCATCATAGGTTTTGCCTCCTTTGTTTGCTTACCTTTGTATCATCACAGCATGTTTAGGCTAAATGGTTTAAAATAAGAGCCATGGGGCGCATGCATGCGACCGGATCGGACATGATCTGAGACTGCTCTGTGTCCCTCCGGCGCTGTAGGCGAACCCGTACTGCTCACCCCGGCCCCATAAGCTCACCTTTTGCTCAATAAGACGGAGGAACAAACAGGCATCGCAGGCATGTCATCTGCATGCTCCAAATCCAAGCAGAGAGGGGGATCGGCGGGCGAGACTCGGACTCGAACTCCAGCACACGTCCAAACAACCCCTCTACAGGGCCCCTTCACCTGCTTCAGGCAGAGATGACATGGATAGCAGGGCCAGCTCTCCTTCACCGACTAGAGCTGAATCCTCCCAGAAAGAGCTCTTGAAACGAATCGATCGCATGCTCCAAAAAGCCCTCCAGCAGACGTCTAAACAGATCACTGACAAGCTCACTAAAGAAATTTGTGATCTCGGGCACAGAACATCTGATCTTGAATCAAGGATGGATGTCACTTTCTCTGCTCTGGAAGCCCATGACCGAGAGTTTGACGCCATGAAGGATGACAATGCCCTTCTGCTCTCTAAGCTGGAGGACCTGGAGAACAGGCCGCGCCGCTCAAATATCAGGATTAGAGGTATAGCTGAATCCACCTTAGACCTTCAAGCCTCAATCATGGCGCTCCTCCAAGAATTGGCTCCGTCCATACCGCATGAACATTTAGAGCTCCAAAGCATCCATAGAGCTCAGACACATCGCCAACCAAGGGCCCACCACACAACATTTTAGTTAAATTTTTGTATTTTCGTTCTAAGGAAACCATACTGCAGGAGGCCCGAAAGAAGCAACCTCTCACATTCCAAGGACATGAATACCAGATTCTTGGGGACCTTGCCCCGTCCACAATTACAAAACGTTGTCAAAAGAAACCTGCGCTACGTACTCTGCAACAACACAAGATCCTCTACAGATGGGGATTCCCCTTTAAGCTGTTGTTTTCTTATCAGGATCGACAACACCATACCGCCACGCTTCCTGACTTGAACGCCATTCTGGAGGATCTCAGGCTTGCTCCAGACCCGTCGAGTCATCGCTCAGCGCCCTCTACCCCACACCAGATTTTTCAACTAAAGAGGTCTTCTTTCTCCCTGCAAAAATCGCCTTTGATGCCGTCGCCACCTCGTACATCGACAAGATTTACCACAAGACACTCCGACTCAGAATCTGTTGGTTGAGGGTAACTATGGTTAGCTAGAGTTTATCCCTCACTTCTTGGGAGATTCTACACACAACCGTTATTTAGTCTGTTTTGTTAAGATGATTGGTCCTATCAATCAGCAAGGTTCCATTCACATGAGACTAAATGCTATCACTGTTTTTATAGCTATCCCTAGCAACACATACGGAAGGTCTCCAACGAACACTTCTTTTTGTAGTTCTTAGTCATTATGTTATACCTGTTGAATTTACACCTTCATAGTTTAAAGGGTTTATGCCCTCTATTTAGCAATCAGGGTGTTTTCCACATTGTTTGCACTGTTATAGCCGGGTTGATTTTTCAATTAATCTATATTAATGTAATGCTACGGGTTCTCTCTGTGGTGTCGGGGGGGG
>NW_017308503.1:25179-36424 GCF_000935625.1 Nanorana parkeri
CTCCCCACACTCCCCCTGCCTTTGGACACATATCTAAACCAGGGGTGCTTTTTCTGCCCAGGTATGCGGTTTGTCCCATGTTTTTATACATGGCACAGACCCCTGGTCAGAAGCAACTGTGCTCAATACTGTTTTGTTACTTCTATCACTCTTTGTTTTCTCTCCTATCCCCTCCCACACTCTCTCCTAAGCGCTTTACCTCATATTGGGTATGAGGTAAAGCGCTTGTTGTCGGGTATGATGGGTATGACCCATCATACCCGACAACAAATATGTCTGCTCTAAAATGTCAGACCCTTAATGTTAAGGGTTTCAATTCCCCTAATAAGAGGACTTTAGCTTTTAGGCAGTTATGCTCGCAACACATAGACATAATCTGCCTCCAGGATAACCCACTTCTCCCGCTCATCCTTTCCGAAATATTTTCACCAACAATATTCACAAATCCATATGGCCAATGCAGATACAGGGGTTTTGATTGGTTTCAAATGCTCGGCACAATTTGTTTGCCATAAGGAAATTCCAGATCCCTCTGGACACTACTTAATACTAGTAGGTACTATTTGTGACGTGGAAGCTACAATAGTCACCTATTATGCGCCTAATTCCAATCAAGTTCCCTTCTTTAGACACATGCTCTCGGTTATAACCTCTCACCAACGAGGCACCCTCCTAATGTGTGGTGACTCTAACTTAACTATCCATCCAAGTATTGATCGCTCCAATACCTTATCTTCCCCTCTGGACACATCCAGGGTTTTCCGCATGCACTATCCCAATATGCACTAGTAGACTGCTGGCGTGAAGTAAATCCATCCTCTCGGGAATACACCTTTTATTCGAACCCACATAACTCATTCTCAAGGATGGACCATTTTTTTACTTCACATGCCACTCTACCTTCGATTATTGATGCGTCCATCCTGCCATTTCCATGGACAGACCACGATGGTGTCACTATACAACTGTCCTCTTTTTGGTCGGACTCAGTGGATCGCACATGGTCTTTAAATGACTCTCTCCTGACGGATGAAGGAATGCGAACAGCCCTCCAAATAGTAATCACTGACTACATTTCCCACAACAAAACACCGGAAATCTCACCTATGACGCTGTGGGAGGCCCATAAAGCTGTCCTTAGAGGTGAATGCATCCGTATTGCATCTTCTCACACAAAGACAAGACAAATCCATTTAAAAACTCTGGAAGATAAATTTAAGAAACAATCACATATATACATTACCCACCCCTCTCGTTACTATAAATCGTTGCTAGATAATACTAGAAGGGAACTTAACCTACTCCTAGCTAACGTAGCAGAAAAAGTCTACGTAGGAGTCAGCATAAGTTCTACCTACAGGGCAACAAACAAGATTCATTACTTGCCCGCAGACTTAGGAGGATAGACTTACACCAGAAGCCCCTCCGCCTTCGTTTATCAGATGGCACCTTATATAGTAATCCGCGCAAAATTGTACAGGAATTCGCACAACATTTATCATCCCTCTACCAATCTCAAGAGTCCCTAAATACTGACCTATCCAAGACACTTGCGAATCTGGCCTTGCCCACCCTCTCTGACCCTCAACGCAACTCCCTAGACCTACCGATCACTAATCTCGAGGTACTAACAGCCATAAAATCACTAAAACTACACAAACGCCCTGGCCCTGATGGCTTCACTGCAGCCTATTATAAAAAATGTACTGACCTACTATCCCTACTTCTCACTGATGCCCTTAATACCCTTCGTGAAGGAGGCAGGTTTAGACAGGAATCTCTTGCAGCTACTGTATGTATGATCCCTAAACCAAACTCAGACGATAGTAACTGGTCTAATTTTAGACCGATCTCTCTATTGAATATTGATATAAAAATGCTGGCTAAAATACACTGAATAAGATAATAGGAGACCTTGTACACAGAGACCAAGTAGGCTTTATGCCGCACCACCAAGCTGGAGTTAATGTGCACAGAACTTGTCTTCTGATAGACTTTGCTAGGAAATGTAATATCCCAGTGATACTATTATCATTGGATATGCATAAGGCGTTTGATTCTCTGTCTTGGTCTTACCTATTTGAGATACTGGGTCGTTGGGGATTTGGAAAGGAATTTTGTACTTGGATTTCTACACTTTATTCGCAACCAATAGCATCAGTGAAATATGTGGGATATAAATCAACATCTTTTCAAATTCAAAGAAGAACACGTCAGGGATGCCCATTATCTCCCCTCCTATTTGCCCTGGCCATTGAACCCCTAGCAGCAATCATCCATGCACATCCTGACATCACAGGTATTTCTGTGGCAGGGCAACAACATAAACTTTGTCTCTTCGCTTATGATATCTTGCTTTACATCGCTAAACCACACATTTCACTCCCTAATCTAATGCCACTTCTAAATACATTTAAGGACCTGTCGGGATTGTCCATTAACCCTGCTAAGTCCAAAATACTTAACATTTCCTTACCATCTGTCAGGAACGTATACCGCTCCGATGCCTGAGACCATCGCGGGGACGGCCCCGCCATCAGCGTCTCGTTTCCAGGCGTTCCGCAGCGCTCCACTCCTCCTTCCTCTAGTCAGCTGAGGCGGCGTGATGACACGGCGGACTCGGCCCGGCGGCGTCCCGTTGCTAGGAGACGCTCGGGTCGGGCCTTGTCTCCGGCTCCGCCCCCAACAAATGCTCTTTGCCTACTTAAACGTAGGCTGACCACTTGCTCGACGTTCTATCAAAGTAGTACGTCGAGCAAGCTACTTAGGGACTTCACACATACTGGAAGAAATCTCTGCTACAGGTCACTGGACCTCTGGAACCACCACTCTGGAATTCCTAGCAGCATGGAGACAGCTGCACTTCCTCTGACTGGACATTCCAACTAAACAGCAAGTAGCCATTAGCATATACTGCATTCAGTGGAAGTGTTGTTGCTGACACCTTGGGGGGAAGCTCACTCATCACGCCTCCTCTCTTATTGAGATTGATTATAGACTACTGCTGTATAGCACATAGAGCTTGTTCTCACCCGCATGATATTGATGCTTGGAGTTAGTGAAGCTAACTAACTCTACTATCGTAACCTGCCGTACCATATACTCTGGACTGTTATATTTATTGTTTCTATTAGAGTTACCTATAAGTTCGGCCTCCTAGTGAAGTAACTAAAGGCATTGAACTACAAACCCCAGCACGCCCCCAATGCTGTACAATTGAGGGTGTGAGGATTCAACTCATCCACTTAACTACTCCCACAAACAAATGGTGTATGATGTGTAAGGGGTTCCGACTTCACTCACTGCATTAAAGTGTGACTGTGAACCCCCCACCTGAACCATTTCCACTTACCTCCGCAGCTGAGATCCTATACACATTGTTGAGCTTGCACGGATCATTACACCATCCCATCTCACACCACCACTGGAGGCGAAATTCCTCTTTCAGTGGGAGTCTACTTCTCTCAAATATTTTGGAATCAACCTTACCCAATCCTTCCCCACTCTCTACACTGCAAATTACCCATCATTGATCACTAAACTCTCTAATATGTTAAAAATTTGGAATATCTACCCCCTTTCCTGGTTGGGGAAAATAGCTGCAATTAAAATGACCCTCCTCCCGAAACTTCTATACCCCTTTTCGAGTTCTCCCAGCCCCAATACCATCCCATATCTTGAGGGTGATGCAAAATAGGATCTTCAATTTCATATGGTCTAACAAGAAATCTCGCCTTCCCAGGTCTGTCAATGGACAGGAAGTTATTCCCTATCCTATCCTACAATCGAAATATAACTTACCTTCCAACAAGTTATTTAGATACCTCCAAATTAAGCATTTTATTAAATCACAAATAATATTCCCAATAACCTCTCCCCAAATGACACCCTTCGAAAGAACTTGCAATGAGATCCCCACACCCCAGGTGTAATTTCCCACTGTTCCTCCTTAATATCCGGCATGGGCTCGCTTCAACATGTGTACATGAACCGCTGGCACGCAGATCTCAACCTCACGCCCGACGAGGACACCTGGTCCCAAATATGGGAGAGCACTAAGTCATGCTCCAAAAGTGCATTGATCCTTGAGGCTAATTATAAGGTGCTTCTCTGCTGGTACAGAGTCCCCACCCAGTTGGCACACTTTATGCCAGCTCAAGACGGCCTGTGCGCCAGAGGTTGCCGTGATAGTGGAACATATCTGCACATGTTGTGGTCATGCCCGATAGTCGCGGCATTTTGGTGTAAAATATACAAGATTATTTCCATACTAATGGGTAGACATATACCACCTTCTCCCCAGGAAGCCCTTCCTAATGTCAGACCGGTAGGTCTTACTACTTTACAATTTAAACTAATGCTCTATGTGTTATCAGCAGCCAAGCGTACTATAGCTAGAGAATGGCTGTCTGACTCCCTGCCTATATCAGAAGCTAGAAATAAAATACATTGGACGTTCTATAATGAAAAACTTACAGCCCGCCTTCAAGATACAATGCCTAAATTTTAAAAACTTTGGAAACCGTGGGTTACCCATTTTCTCCCCCCGTCATTCGATCATCAATTGCTCATCCTTTAACACAAATTCTCTCCAGACTGGCACTAACTTATATTGGTACCTGTCATGGTCCTTGGAATACTGAACCATGTTTCCTTGACTATATTACACAGTGGTGGGTCCTCCACCCTGTATTAGGGTTGAATCACTCTGTGTTTGTTTCATTGTTCACAGTTTGTCTTAAGGCTAATCCCCTCCAAACGGCTTCGTGGTCTGGAAGGAAGGCATTGTTCTGTGTTTGACTGTTTGTGTTTATGTAATGTAATTATCTCCTGGGACTTCTCTGTGTCATTACCCATATCAGCCCTCCCCTTCAAGTTATCAGACCAATCCCTGCTGACCCTGTTTCAAGTCCTCGTTTGCATGGCCACACATATCAGCCCTCCCATTTAAGTTATCGGACCAATCCCTGCTGACCCTGTTTCAAGCCTTCATTTGCATGACCAAAAGGGAGGTGTTGGTTTGGGCGGGTTGTTCAAACTGTGGTGTATAAAAGTGTGTGTGTGCATTCAATAAAGGAGATCCCTGTTGGAACTTACATACAGCCTGCCTGGTGTTTGTTCTGAGCTATCACAACTGGATTCGAACGGCACATAGCTGTAGTTCGAATCCCGGATTATCAGACGATTGAAGAATCAGACGTTGCGGTCTGACATCTGATCCAATAGTAGCAGAGGAGTGCCGGGAGAGTGGAACCGAGCGAGCAGGGGATCGTTACATTGGTGGCAAGCGGTGGGATCTGCTCTCCAGTTATTGGGACACTCCAAACCACCACAGGGAATGACCAGCTATGCAGCCTGCAGGAGAGACACGCTGAAAGACCTACTTGAGAGCCGAGGAGGGACCGCTCGGACAAAGAACAAGGCCACCCTGATCAGTGAGCTAGCCGAGATGGATCAGAGGGATGGTGATGCTGGACCCCGGTCCGTTGAAGACTTGTTTCAGCAACGAGTTCGAGAGCGGTTGGCATTATATGGTGCTACCCCATCAGAGACCGCCATACATTATGCCATTAAAGACATCCAGCTGCAGGATGAGCGACATGAGAGAGAGCTAGAGCGGCAACATGAGTGGAGAATGGCGGAAATACGGCAATCAGAGACACCTAGAGATACAGCGCCTTTCCGTAAGTTGCCCTTTCGGGCGTTCAAACTATTTAAGTAAGGAGAGGAGGAAATTGAAGTGTTCCTACAGGACTTTGAGAGACTATGCCAGATACATAAAGTACTGTCCCCAGATTGGGTCGCCTTACTGGCGAGTAATTTAACTGGCAAAGCGGTGGATGCGTATCGGGCCATGGAGGACGCTAAGAATTATGACCTGGTAAAAGAAGTTCTGCTAGCCCGATTTGCCATTACACCCGAAGCCAGCCAGATTAAGTTTCGAGAATCCCGGAAACAAACCAACATAACCTACGTGGAGTGGGCACATCATCTGCAGCGGAACCTTAAGGGCTGGTTCCAGGGAAGCAACGCTGATACCATAGAATCTGTGAGACTGTCAGAGAGTAGGGAAGATAGGGGATCACCCAAAAGCCTCTCTGCACCCCCTGCCAATCATTAGAGAACCCTTCAGCCGGATAGCGGTAGATATTATAGGCCCACTGGCCCGCCCCAGTGCCACTGGGAAGAAGTATACGTAAGTCTTACGGTGGTGGATTACGCCACCTGCTACCCGGAGGCCATTCCCCTATCCAATATCCAGGCTGATACGGTAGCCGATGCCTTACTGCGGGTGTTCACTAGGGTAGGGTTCCCCCAGGAGATATTGTCAGATCAGGGAACCCAGTTCACAGCCGAGCTGACGCAGCAGCTCTGGCGTCTCTGTGGGATTAAACCCCTCCAGAGCGCACCCTACCACCCACAGACTAACGGGCTGTGTGAGAGATTTAACGGGACCCTGAAGCAGCTGCTTCGGGCCTTCGTGGAGAGTAGAAGGGATTGGGAGAAATATCTTCCCCATCTACTGTTCGCCTATAGAGAGGTACCCCAAGAGTCCACGGGGTTTTCCCCATTTGAGCTGTTGTATGGGCGAAGGGTTAGACGACCCTTAGACTCAGTGAGGGGCAAGTGGGAGGGGGTAGAGGATCCGGAAGGCCTCCCCATTTTTAGTTATGTCTTGGAACTCAGGGAGCGCCTGCGGGAACTTACCGATCTAGTCCATGAGAATATGCAATCGGCCCAGAGTCAGCAGAAGGTTTGGTACGATCGGTCTGCGCGGAATCGCACCTTTTGTGTCGGACAGAAAGTCCTGGTACTAAAACCCCTGAAGCAAAATAAATTACAGGCCTCCTGGCAGGGCCCCTATCAGGTGGTAAAACAGCTGTGTGATACCACCTACGTGGTTGCCAGCTGTGCAAACACAAAAATTAAGAGGACGTTCCACATCAATATGATGAAGGACTGAGCTATCACAACTGGATTCGAACGGCACATAGCTGTAGTTCGAATCCCGGATTATGAGACGATCGAAGAATCAGACGTTGCGGTCTGACATCTGATCCAATAGTAGCAGAGGAGTGCCGGGAGAGTGGAACCGAGCGAGCAGGGGCTCGTTACAGTACCGTATTCACAAATTGTAAAGTCAAGCGCTCTTCATACCCTTACCCTTACCCCTACCCTTCCTTTCTCCATCCCATTCACAATTACTCCCCTTTCTCTGTCTCTCTTCTTTACTTTTTAGTTGGATATTTTGTTCCTTTTTTCTTTCTTTTTCCTTAAAATGTCTAAGCAGATAGTATCCTAGTGATATCTCATTTGCATGTTTATTCAATGCGTAGCCAGCTGCATTGTTAGCTGACCCATTCCTATTGATCTTTACTTGATGTCACATGTTATTCTGTACTATTATTAGACATTTATGTACCAATGTCACATTTCATTTTGAATATGGTAAAAACCCAATAAAAATCTTTTTGAAAGCCATGATAATTATTTTATTCTAAAAAATGTTTTGTGGTGGAATAACAATAAGTAGTATAGCATAGTGATATAACAAGACAGTAGAAATTTCAGTCAACTTGAGCACAATTTTCAAACAGAAGTTTACATGATGAATAATACATGCTCCTCTACAATAGATATACTAATAATAATTTCTAACATATAATTTTTCATGTTTCTAAGAATAAACCAATGCAAACAAGAAGATTAAATGTTGTGATAGATATTAGGTACATTGGCATAACTGTACATGTTTAATGTAGTAACATTAACAATGGGAATGATCATTACACTTCAGTTCAAGGAAGTATTTTTGAACATATTAAACTCTGAAATATTCAAAGATTCAGCAGAGAACGTTATGTCCAGGCCAAAGGAAATGGTCTACCAGTACATACATTATATAGCATTCTGCCACATGGTTTATTATTTGAACAGATATGCATATGTAGGAATACAAGAATTCAGTAGTGATGAGATTCAAATTTACCCGAACATAAATTTGAGACAAATTTTCTGGATTCCCTTTGAATTGGTTAATTTTGCCCAAATTCACTGTTGGCAAATACTGGAGTTCACCCATAATGCTCTGGGCAGCCTTTGACCCTTTTTAGCAGCCTCACAGCACGCAATATTGGCTTGGAGAAGGATACCCCAGCCCCTCACTACAAAAGGGGGTATGAGAACCGTAGCCATAGTGTTGCTGTGTTGGAGCCGATGTATTGAGATAGGGAGAGCTGAATGACAACATAACTAGAGATTTGTTAGGTGGATCAGTTAACAAACTGTGTTTAACTTCTGTTTATAGCAATGGTGGGGTACATTCTCATGTCTGCCTGATCCAGCCAACCCGGATCGCCTTGGTATGTGATCCGTGCTGGCTGGATCAGGCAGACGCGGCCCTCTGATCAGGCATGTTAGAGGGCCGCCCACTGGGGCCTCTCGAGGACCCCCTTGAGCGAGCGGCTGCGCATTTAGAGAGCCGCATCTGTAGCGGTGCAGGTGGCAGAGAGACGGCGGAGGGAGGGCCACTGAAGCGTGTGCTGTGTGCGCTGTGTGCAGCCTCAACGCTATTAGCGTTGCGGGATCGATGCAAAATGCACAGCCGACTTCCTCGCTATGCTAATAGCGTTTCTTCTCAGAAGCTGCACACAGCGCGCCGGTTTAAGTAGTAACCAGCACACTCTGTATGCAGCTTCAGAACAAGTTATGTGGCGTGTTATAAGGTTCACTGTTTTTTACAATACAATTCAAGACAAGATGATAAGGAGGGCCCTGCCCGTACAGGGCCGTCCAGGACGGCAGCCAGCTCCTCCCATTCACGCTCGGCGAGGAGGGATTTAAGGGAGCAGATTTGGCTGTTCGGCGTCTGACTGTTGTGAACGGTGCACGCCGAACATCCCATAGGAGTTACTGCTTCTAGCATCCTGCACCACGAGACCCAACAGTGGACCCCACAACCGCAAGTAGCCAAGCAAACCACATTGTAGTGAGGGGTCTTGCTGCCACAGACGCATTGCTCATACTGGAAGATCTGTGAAGGTTTATTTGTACTGCTGTGCTGGAGGACTTGTTGTACAGGAGGGGAGTGTTGATTCAGCCAAGGTCTGCCTTGACTCTCCTGCTGCTGACTGTTAACCCGCTCTATGCTGGTGACTCCCGAGGGAGCTTATAACCTGAACCTGGGACTTGATCTTGGAAAAATCTCTATACTCATATGTATTGTCTGAACCTGTGGAAGTGACTTTGTGTTGATCTATGTAGTGATACCTTGCTGTGCTGTGAATGCTAACAGGACACAGGGGATCTGCAGAACTTAGTTCACTTTAGCTTGTGGAGGATTAACCAGAGACACATGTACCTTGATGTGCTGTGAATGCTAACAGGACTCATGGGATCTGCAGAACTTAGTTCATCTTAGCTTGTGGAGGATTAACCAGAGACGCATGTTGTACACACCTGCCCTAAACCTACTATACATACCAACACAATAGGTTGCCCAACCCAGATAGCAAGCATAACTTGCTACAAACTTGTGGCAGGGTGAAATTGTAATTTTGTTAACTTGCTGCACATATTCCTGGCAAGTTGTAGACTTGCAGAACACTTGCAGCACAAGTTCTAGTTGACACTTTTTGAATTTGTAGCAAATTTGCTTGGCAAGTCTACAGCAAGAGTCCTGTAGGTCTTAGCAAGAGCTCTGCAAGATTGGTAGAGGATCCATTGCTGCACAAAAAAGTGTCAGGATGTGTTAAAAAAAAGGCACAATTGCTGTTATACATAACAAACAATTGCAACGTATAGTGTTATTGCAGTATTCAAACATTGGTTTGGTTTAATTATGGTACATGTACATGTCATCAATGTGCAGTGCTGTGCTATAAAGTCAATTACTTTATGTGGTGTGCACTTTTGTGCTTTAATTATAGAAACATCAAAATGAGTCAAAAAAGAGTGAACTGCAGGACTATAGATTCCTTCTTCAGTACTAGTGCAAAAAAGTCATCAGGAGCACAGTCAACACTAAAAAGCACTTCCAGTATAGAAACTGACACTAGCCCCCCATCCTGTTCTGGTACATTTGTAGAGCCAGTATCTTGTCAAACAGATCCTGATGTGTCGGCACTGTCTGTTGATACCCGACCTCAAACCAGCAGTATCCAAATGAATGACATTGGCACACATCTTGGAAAAACAATCAATGACTACACCAAATGCTTGCTATTGGAAAATCCGTGGCAACCTCCTCCTGGATATGAACTACTTTTCTCTGTTCAGAACATGACTTCAAAGGATGGAGAGACTCTGCAAATAAAACCGACACCTGTCAAAACAACATATTGACAGTTTTCCTTGGCTAGGGTATACGCCTGCCAAAAAGGGTTTGTTTTGCAAGTACTGTGCATTGTTTGCTCAAAATCATAAAGGTGGTGATAACAAAGGCATGAGCGTTGGAAAATTGGTAACGGAGCCCCTCACTAATTTTAAAAAGCTTAAGGGCAAGGATGGCGATCTGGAAGTCCATTCAAGACTTGTTCATCACCAAGAGAGTGTCATTGAAGAAAAGGCCTTTTTAAAAACCTACCATTCACCAGACAACGAAATTGTCAATCAAATAAACGCACATCGTCTTCAGAAGGTGAAGGAGAACCGAGAGTGAATTCGTCCTATTATTGAGTCTATTATATTTTTTGGGTAGACAAAATATACCTCTGCGTGGCCACCGAGATGATGGCGCTTTAATGGATGACTCCACTCCGGACGTGAATGAAGGCAACTTTCGGGAATTGCTGAGATATCGAGTTGCATCTGGAGACAAAATGTTAGAAAAGCACCTCCTTACTGCATCTTCCCGTGCTACTTACATTTCCAAATCCACACAAAATGAGTTAATCAGGTGTTGTGGTGATGTAATCAGAAATATCATCGTAGCTAGAATTAAAGAGACTTGCTATTTTAGTGTAATCTTTGAAACTACAGACATTTCCCACACAGAGCAACTTTCACTCAACTTTAGATATGTCTACAATGGATCTATTCGCGAAGAGTTTGTAAAATTTGTAGATGCTTATGAATTTGCAACCCAGAATAAATCGGGAACTGATTCAGATTCAGAACCAAGGCTTACAGGACAAGTTTTAGGCCAGATGGTTATACAACTTATTAAAGACCTCTCCCTGGACATCACTCATTGTGTTGGCATTGGAACAGACAGTTGCAGTGTTATGTCTTCAGAGGTGGCTGG
>NW_017308503.1:36454-43838 GCF_000935625.1 Nanorana parkeri
AAAAAAAGGCACAATTGCTGTTATACATAACAAACAATTGCAACGTATAGTGTTATTGCAGTATTCAAACATTGGTTTGGTTTAATTATGGTACATGTACATGTCATCAATGTGCAGTGCTGTGCTATAAAGTCAATTACTTTATGTGGTGTGCACTTTTGTGCTTTAATTATAGAAACATCAAAATGAGTCAAAAAAGAGTGAACTGCAGGACTATAGATTCCTTCTTCAGTACTAGTGCAAAAAAGTCATCAGGAGCACAGTCAACACTAAAAAGCACTTCCAGTATAGAAACTGACACTAGCCCCCCATCCTGTTCTGGTACATTTGTAGAGCCAGTATCTTGTCAAACAGATCCTGATGTGTCGGCACTGTCTGTTGATACCCGACCTCAAACCAGCAGTATCCAAATGAATGACATTGGCACACATCTTGGAAAAACAATCAATGACTACACCAAATGCTTGCTATTGGAAAATCCGTGGCAACCTCCTCCTGGATATGAACTACTTTTCTCTGTTCAGAACATGACTTCAAAGGATGGAGAGACTCTGCAAATAAAACCGACACCTGTCAAAACAACATATTGACAGTTTTCCTTGGCTAGGGTATACGCCTGCCAAAAAGGGTTTGTTTTGCAAGTACTGTGCATTGTTTGCTCAAAATCATAAAGGTGGTGATAACAAAGGCATGAGCGTTGGAAAATTGGTAACGGAGCACCTCACTAATTTTAAAAAGCTTAAGGGCAAGGATGGCGATCTGGAAGTCCATTCAAGACTTGTTCATCACCAAGAGAGTGTCATTGAAGAAAAGGCCTTTTTAAAAACCTACCATTCACCAGACAACGAAATTGTCAATCAAAAAAACGCACATCGTCTTCAGAAGGTGAAGGAGAACCGAGAGTGAATTCGTCCTATTATTGAGTCTATTATATTTTTTGGGTAGACAAAATATACCTCTGCGTGGCCACCGAGATGATGGCGCTTTAATGGATGACTCCACTCCGGACGTGAATGAAGGCAACTTTCGGGAATTGCTGAGATATCGAGTTGCATCTGGAGACAAAATGTTAGAAAAGCACCTCCTTACTGCATCTTCCCGTGCTACTTACATTTCCAAATCCACACAAAATGAGTTAATCAGGTGTTGTGGTGATGTAATCAGAAATATCATCGTAGCTAGAATTAAAGAGACTTGCTATTTTAGTGTAATCTTTGATGAAACTACAGACATTTCCCACACAGAGCAACTTTCACTCAACTTTAGATATGTCTACAATGGATCTATTCGCGAAGAGTTTGTAAAGTTTGTAGATGCTTATGAATAATGCAACCCAGAATAAATCAGGAACTCATTCGGATTCAGAACCAAGGCTTACAGGACAAGTTTTAGGCCAGATGGTTATACAACTTATTAAAGACCTCTCCCTGCACATCACTCATTGTGTTGGCACTGGAACAGACAGTTGCAGTGTTATGTCTTCAGAGGTGGCTGGCGCTGTATCTGAAATTCTTCATGCAGCACCCAACAGTTGCAGATGTCCTTGCTACAACCATTCGCTGAACAATTCAATTTCAAAGTCCTCACAAGTGGCAGCAGTTCGTAATTCAGTAGCAGTGGTCAAATCAGCCATTTAATTCTTTAACCCCTTCGTGACGGGAGACGTACAGTGTACGTCTTGTCACTTTGTGCCTATATGACTGGCCACGTACACTGTACGTGACGAGTTATATCAGGCTTTGTAATGCCGGTATTTGCTGATTCTCAGCATTTAACAGTCATTCATTAATGTCTCAGTATTGAGGCATTAATTAATGAAATAATTAAGCTTTTTGTAAAAGCTTCTTCCTTTCATTAATGAAAGAATGAAACTGAGTCTCTTCCTTCAGTCACCAACCACCGATCTACCAAGCGCATCTAACTGCTTGACTGATACCATGACAACACTGGAGAATATGCGATGTAGCGCTGATGGCACTTTTTCCACCTTGCATATGGAGGTTACAGAATTAGCACCAGAGCTTGGAGTGGAACTAAAATTGCCACGTCTTGTGCAAAGACAAGTGCACAGATCAGGATCAACTGAAGAATACTACAGAAAATCGTTGTATATTCCCTTGCTGGACAACATTATTAATGATTTGAAAGCTTGTTTTCCCAACAATTTGATGCAGTGTTTCCCGATTAAAATCTTGATGCCAGCAGTACTTTTGGAAAAAAAAAATGGAAACCATGGGTCCTGCTGCTGTTCAATCACTGTCAAACAGCTAGCTGATGGTAACCAGAGGATAATGGAGACATTACTGCAGGGAGAACTAAGTCTCTGGCTCACAAAGTGGAAACGAGAGTCTTCACAGCATAAGGAAATTCCACAAACAGTCCTTGAAGTGTTGGACTTGTGTGACCAGGATCTCTTCCCAACTATCAGAAGTTTACTTCTGATCTTAGCAACTCTCCCTGTAAGTGTGGCCTCAGCAAAGAGAGCTTTCTCAACCCTTCGTCGTGTTAAAACATGGCTTCGGTCACGAATGGTGGAGGATTGGTTAAATGGCTTGTGTTTTCTTTACATTCACAGAGATATTCATGTGAATACTGACCAAGTCATCAAGCTGTTTGCCAAGCAAGGAAAACGAAGACTTGAGCTAATTCTGTGAATTTTTCATGTTATGTAATTTACAAATCTGTTTCTATTGTGCGTGATTAGAGATTGATAATGTTTGGGTTTTGCTACATGTTAAATAGCATTTTATATTGTTTGTGAATATTTTGCCTGGGAATATTCTGTTATAAGTATACAAACTGCTTATGATCTTTGTGATAATAAAGTTATTTGTGGTTAAATATATTCTGTCTCTCTGTCATGTAAAAATCTGGAATGATAAAGGTGTCACTGTTTTAAACAAGGTCAGGACTGTATGATACGTTAAAAAAAAAAAAATATTAACCGTTCTGTAAGCGAAACTTTATTTTCTGGCCGTGCCCCTCCCGAGAATAGACTCTGGATCCGCCCCTGGTCCCAAGGAGGCGAAGCCTCCCAAACGCTCCAGTGCTACTATACATACAGTATTAACCAAAATAAAAAGCTATCTGGGACCTCTGCACCCCACCTTTTCGAACATGCGTCCGGTAACGTACTTCTCCTACTGAATAATATCTAGTAGAGGAGCAAAGGCCCCTGTTCCGTGTGGCTCCCCACAGGACTGAGAGGGAAGAGGGGAAGGTAGACATTACAGGGTAAGCAGAAACATAAAAAGCAGGGGAGAGAAAGAGACCGATCACGGCTGAATCCCCTGGGTACCAACTCTCACTCCACCCCCTGCAGCTCCCCCGGAGGTCACAGGTGGGAGGCATTCTTGAGAATAGGCAGGGGACATAGTATAGGCCGACCACGGCATCCAGGTGGCCCGAAAGCGCTCCTCAGTATTACGCAGTGAGGCCGTCAGTTCCTCCATGCGACATATGTCCTCAACGACCGAGAACCACATACACAGCGTAGGGGGTTGGGTCTGTCTCCACAGCAGTGGGATACAAGATCTCGCCGCGTTGATCAGGTGTATAACCAAGGATCTCCATGTCGTTTGATTGAGGAAGGGGCCATATTGATTAATTGCAACGCATACTGAATCCCAGAAAGTTCGCAAAACCGAGCAATGCCAAAAAATGTGTGCCATCGTTCCAGAGGTCTCGCCACATCTCCAACAGACATCCGGAATAGATCTGTTTATTTTGTGAAGGACATAGGGGACTATCAATGAGCCAAAGACAGGGCCATGATACGTTGCTGTTCCGTGAATGTCCTGCCCAACTCAGATTCCCATTTCTTTAGGAATGGGGGACAAAACGAGGCCTCAGGGGTCGACAAAAGTTTATATAGCATCGACAGGGTGTGCCTCCTGACAGATCGATTTCAAAGGGTGTGAGGCGGCACGTCAACTCCTGCACACCTGGAACGGACCGATGGAAATGTCTGATTTGATACGCTCCCCAATATGTCAGCGGCGGGGAGAGCAGGCTCTGTATCTCCATCCGAGATCTCCATCGCCCCTCCACTATGAAATCCACCATACGGAATTTACCCGCGGGCACCAGACGGTGAACATGTCCACTATCCAGCCCCGGCTGAAAGTCAGGGTCCCCTATCACCGGAGTTAGGGGGGAGGGTGAAGGTGAGAGAGCCGAAGACCGAAGTGTCACCCTAGATATCGCAACCGTCGGGCCGATCGTGGGGTGAGAGAGCACCTCAGGGGGGAGCGGAGAGGAGAGCCAAGGTAAGCCACCTAAGGGCACCCGGAATTCCGAAAGCTCCATGGAGACCCACCTTTTCTGCAGAGAGTGACAGCACCAGTCCACCAGGCGGTTAAGGTGGATCGCTCTGTAATATCGCTGGAGATCCGGGAGACCGACACCCCCGCTCTGCTTGGGAAGGGTCAGGAATTGGTACGCCAGGCGAGGGTGTCTACCTGCCCAAACAAAACTAAGAAATTGTCATCACACCTGAGAGAAGAAGTGAGATGGAAGCGCGATCGGTAGAGCTTGCAGCATGTAGAGGAGCCGCGCAAGGACAGTCATCTGCAGTGCAGCACAATGTCCGAACCAGGTTAAGGTGAGTTCTCGCCATTGGTTCAGATCACCCTTTAGCTTGGATAGTAGCTTGCCATGATGTGGGTGCCCAAGTATGAAATGTATCGGGGTGCCCACCGAAATTGATAGGCGTTTTGAAGCTGGGTTAGCACTGGGGAAGGCAAGGAAACATTGAGCGCCTCCGACTTAGTGGTGTTCATCAAAAAATTAGAAAGGCTTCCGTAAAGTCGAAGGCACTAAACAATAGGGCTGACAACTTATGCGAACCTGAGGGTAAAGGAATCCCTGACACGGAATCATCTGCCCGAATCGTACAAAGGAAGGGTTCCAGGGAGAGAACAAAAATGAGAGGCGATAAGGGGCAGCCTTGTCTGGTACCATTCAAGATGGGGAAGAAGTCCGACCGTGTCTCATTGAAATTCACTGCAGCCGTGGGAAGGGAATATAGTGACGAGATCCAGGAGCACATATTGGTGCCCAATCCAATATGTCGAAGGGTTGACTGGACAAACTTCCAATCAACCCTATCGAAGGCTTTCTCTGCATTAACAGACAAAAGCATCGACGGCATGCGCAATGACGTACAGAGTTGACCACATTCAGTACTCGAATGATATTCTCTCCGTCCTCGCGAGATGGGACAAAGCCAACCTGATCAAAGTCAACTAAAGTGGCAATGTAAGGTAAGATACGGTTGGCCAGAATTTTAGCAAATAACTTAAGGTCCACATTAAGGAGGGCATCGGGTGGTAGCTAGCGCACTGGGTGGGATCTTTGTCCGCTTTCAGGAGCACCGTGATATGTGCCCGCAGAGAGCCCAGAGGCATAGGGACCCCATCAATTAAGGCGTTAAGCCTTTAGGAAGTGTGGGGCAAGGAGGGATTCAAATTGCTGGTAATAAACTAGAGTGAACCCATCCGGCCCGGGTGCCTTCCCCGCCTTCATGTTTGAGCGCTAAGGCCAATTCCTTTGCCGTCAGGGGAAGGTCCAATGTGTCCTTGACCTCCGGCTACAGAGTGAGTAGGCCTGACTGCCAGAGATAGTCTGCAATGCGCAGCGCTCGGTCCGCCGCTGCTGCGTCTGAGCGGTCTGGATGTAGATTGTATAGGCGGCTATAAAAGTCGGCAAACTCCGCTGCTATATCCTTAGATAGAGACAGTTTCGACCCAGAGCGAGAAATAACGTGGAATATGAACGGTTTCGAGCGAGTACCCCGAAGTGCCCTGGCTAGCATGCGTCCAGGCTTATTCGAGAACTCGTAGAACGTGCGCCTACAGGTGATCAATCGCTGTTTCGAGTGCTGGAACAATAGAGAGTTCAAAGACGTGCGGGCCTGTTGCAAGGCAATTTGTTAATCTAGGGCCACCGTCTTTTTATGTTGGGTCTCCAGTGTTCGAATGCGCTCCAACAGCTGAATCACCTGGTCTGGCCTCTCTCGTACGGCGCGCCCCATGTCTAATGAGGATCCCCCTGAGGACGCATTTGTAAACCTCCCACACTGAAAGGGGCTGGTGACTGAAGGGCCATTAGTGGCAAAGTATGACAGAATCGCCCCCTCCAAGTCCGCTGGAATCACCGGGTCCTGTAGGAGAGACTCATTAAGCCTCCAGGACAGTTTGGCCATGTAGGGCGGTAGGAGCTCCAGCACTAAGTGGACTGGAGCATGATCAGAGAGGAGAATAGTATCGATTGAGGCCGCTCTCACCGAAGGTAGGTCTTTATGTTGAACGAAAAACAGATCCAGTCGGGAGTACGTCTGATGGACCTGGGAGAAATACGTATAGTCCCTATCCCCGGGGGGTGCAGGAAGCGCCAAGTATCAACCAGGCGAAGAACATTCAGTTCTTGTTTCAGCTTTTTGAGATATGGATATGATAGGTGGGAAGCCACCCGGGACACATCTATCAAAGGATCCATTGCTAAATTAAAGTTTCCCCCCCCATAATCAAGACCCCTTCTGTAAATAGACAACGGACCGAAGAAAGGTCAATTGATCTGAGTTAGGCAGGTACACGTTCGCTAAAGTGACAACAGACACGCCCACCCTGCCCTTGACAAAGAGATAACGACCTCCGGGGTCTTGGCATAGGTCGAGCAGGCACCGAGGAACAGACCTGGCTACTAGCACACTTACCCCTTTGGATTTGGAGATAGGGGAGGTGGCGTGGTATACCACTGGAAAATCTCGATTGCTCAGTCTGAGAACCATGCCCTGTTTAAAATGCATTTCTTGCAGGTACACGATATGAGAGCGTGATTTTTTCAGGTCCACAAGGAGCCTAGATCTTTTTTCAGGGACGTTCAGTCCCCTAACATTGAAGTAAGACAATTTGAGTAAGCCCCCTGCCATGTTATGGGGGAGGGCCCCCCCGGGGGCAGCCATGACCGGTACACTCAAAAGTGGACGAACTGACACATATGACAGGAAAAAAGCTAAGGAAGAAGAAAGCAGACACCAGACAGTACAGGAAAAGAAAGCACCAGAGCACCAAGTAAGGGTAGGGAGGAGCAGAAGGAGAACAGTCCTGGTGGGGAAAACCACCCGTCAGACCCTGCTACAGGTCGACAACTAAATGTTGTGCGTCTTTGCCTACTCTACAGGGCAAAAGACCACCTATTGGGGGTAAGAAATAGCAGTGGAGAGCAGGGAAGCTCGATGAATATGTTCCCAACCCTCTGCTATAAGCCAGGAGGCGTGCTAGGAGGTACCGGGGAGGCCCTAGCGGAGAACTGCCACATCACCCGCACTCATAAGGTTATTATAAGGAAAGAGAACAAGCAAACCCCCTCAAACTACCCACCC
>NW_017308503.1:43883-69781 GCF_000935625.1 Nanorana parkeri
ATACTAAAGGGGGAAAAACACCACCACCTGCATCCACCCCCCCACCCCCCACACAGTTTGTCAAGTAAAAGCCCCTTCAACCAGAGCCATATACACAATTTAACTGTAGCATGCAAACCTGTAAATAGCAATAAGCACAGTCATATCATTAGAGGGGAGACTATGCGGAACAAGGGAGAGACCCCAATGCGCAGCCGAGTCAGGCCGGATGAGTCCCCCAAGGGAGGCAGAACCCGCGATCCCCCAGCCCAAACAGGGGTACCATAAATCTACCCCTCACCACCCCGGCTTCTCTTCGCCAGTCAAAGGCACTCCGACATTGTACATGGTCATGTACAATGCAGGACCTGCACACCTGCATTGTATGTGAGGACAGTAAGGGACCCTCACATCCCAGAGGGGGGCAGGACACTGGCTGTTAGGTGAGTAAAGAATAAGGTAAGTATAGCTGCTTATTCTGTTCCCCTTAAAGAAAACAAGCATTTAATGAAAGTAACATTAATGATACTACCATGTACCAACATTGCTGCCTCCTGGCACCTCTCCTTCTCTTTCCCTTACACAAACATATTTAGGTCTGTTGCAGGAGCGGATCCAGAGTCTAGTCTTGGGAGGGGCACTTCCAGAAAAAAGGTGTTGTTTAAAGAACAGAGTATTGCACTAATACATTATGTTGTAGTTGTTTGTTATGTATAACAGCAATTAGTTTTTTGTATCGGGGCATTTCCACGAGTACTCATACTCGCGAAAATGCCCATTATTGGCACCAATAACGATACTCATATCAGTGCATCTCCAGCTGAAACTTTTTTCTTAAGGCTTCACCCTGTGCCCATCTGAGTGATATGTTGGCACAACAAGCATTGAGTGACACCAAGCACCTCAATGAGTGCCAGTGCAGATGCCCCATGTTCTCAGGAGCTGCCTTGGCCTATGGATTCCTTTTCATGCTCAGATTCCTCCGGGTGACACTGAGAAGCCCAGGAGCTGAAGCACAGTCTCTGAGACAGTGGTTAACAGAGGTCTTTACTCCCTGCAGAACAGAGCAGATCTCTATACTGTGCGTGACACCCTGACGTTTGTACTGTACATCACAGTGCAGAGCTCTGTACTGTGCGTCACAGCGCAGAACTCTGTACTGTGCGTCACAGCGCAGAACTCTGCACTGTGCGTCACACTGCTGATCTCTGCACTGTGCCTCACACCGCTGACCTCTGCACTGTGCGTCACACCGCTGACCTCTACACTGTCGCCACACTGCTGATCTCGGTACTCTGCATTACACCTCTAACATCTGCGTTGCACCACACTCTCCCATGCGATGAACACACAGGACTACTGCTGTACAGGGCCGTAGATAATTTTTTTTTCCTGGGGGGGTTTAGCTTCCTCAAATTATAAGACTTTATCTAGCAGACACACCAAGGTTTGAAAAATATACTAGCCATATCATTCCTAAACCAATCCTTTACCCTGAGCAATACTGATTTTGTTGTTTGTCAAAATATGGATAAAAACAATGTTTTACAAAGACTTATAATTGGTACCAGGGGCGGACTGGGCCGGGGGGCAGGGTGGCAATTGCCCCCCGGGCCTCTCTGATGCCATCGCGAAAACATTTCCTAAACCGATAAATACATTCACACTACTGTTACATGGATGGCAAAAGTGGCAGACGGGCGGGGAGAAGGCGGGGGAAGAGGCAAAGCGGGAGGGGGGGTCAAGTTGCTGCACCATGGGCCTCTGGGTTGTACTTGCCCCCTGGGCTAAAAGTTGCCAGTCAGCCCCTGATTGGTACCTACCAATTCACACAAACCGCTTAGTATACACTTATTGGGGATTTTTTTACCAAGAACATTTAGCAGAATAAATTTTGGCCTAACTTTAGGAAGAGATTTGATTTGATATTTTGTATAACAAAAAGAAAATATAATTTTTCCCCACAATTTTTGGTCTTTTTTTCCTTTATATAAAAAATAAAATAAATGTAAAAAACCAGCGGCGATCAAATAGAAAGCTCTATTTGTGTAGAAAATTAGGCGCCCGGGGGGGAAGGATTTCATTAGCGCCCCCCCACAAATCAATCCCCAGTTCAATGCTCTAGACCAACTGTTCCCTTGCCTATGTTTTCCCCTCCTGATCCACCTTCAAATCACCTCACTGTTAATTTAGGAGCCACTTCTGGGCTTGCTTCTATTTTCCCGGCGGTCCCCCTTCTAATCTGTCATGGAGCAGAGACTTTAATGATTTCAAGCCTACACTCCATGGTGGTTCAGGAGGGGTGCTGCCGCACCAAAAGAAGGGAGCCCAGAAGAACCAATGTTTTATCAAACAGGACATCCCCGGCATCTCTTTAGATGGGCATGTTCCATGCCCGTCTCTGGATGTTCTTCAGACCGGTGTTGAACACCGGAGCCCGGGAGCACATGTCCCCTTCTGCCCCCCTCGCTATGCCACTGGGAGAACATTGGGGGGGGGGGGGGGGTTTGAACCCCCCTATCCCCCCCTTATCTACGCCCCTGGTGCTGTACACTACGCACCGTGCTGTACACTACATCTCACAGCACTGTAATGCTTGTCCTGCTGCTCCAGCCATGTTATTGGTAGGTGCTCATTAGTATTTTAAAGAAGAGCATTCTGTTGCTCTGCCTGTTGTAAAACTACAGATCCATGCACAGCAGGTTGTTGAGGAGATTACGTTATATGGACTTATGTGGGCATTTTTATATTAGGATGTGCGTGTGTGTATTGCCGGCAAACGTCTATGCACATTAGCGGAGCGGAGTCCGCATAACGAGAGATACATATTATATTTCTATTGCGGCTGCGCTATACTTTTTGGATACATATCTGCTTTTATAAGAAGACATTGATTTATGCCTTGCTGGTGTACTGGTACCGTACATTGGCAATAGCATTAGCAATGTCTCCGCAGATAGTCTCAAATCTATAAGAACAAATAGAATGATCTTAATAGATACTGGTCATTCTGAGCAGTATTGAATGGGGTCCATTCAATAAGATGGCGGCTGCGCATACACGTGGCTGATCAGGGGCAATGAACATGACTCAGCACATCATAGTATAATGGCGCAAATTTCCCCGCGCGTGTTTCCTTTGTTTTTGTTTATCAACTTTTTATTTTATATTCCAACAATACATTAGACAGATAAGTTTAAACACACATATAGATAAATAATTTAACAGTCACAATATCTTACATCAGCATTCTTCTCAACCCCCCAGAGAAAGAGAGGAAAAAAAAAACAAGAAACCTGTGCATATACATACACATATATGCACACACACTTATACAGTCCCCAAACAAGCAAGGATATAGGTCTATAACTGGTCGGGCTCGTAGGGTCCTTTTCTATTTTGGGGATCACTGTAATGTGTGCCAATGTAGTTTCTTGTGCTAAGTCCCCCCTCTTGTGTAAGTGAATTAATGTAATCTAGTAAATATGGCAAAAGTGTTTCTTGGTATGCTCTATAATACACTACCGGTAGCCCATCAGGGCCTGGGCTCTTACCTAACGGCATTGAACCCAGGGCCTTTTTTAATTCTTCCAAAGTAATTTCCCCCTCCAATGCCTCCCTTGCCACTTCTTCTATTTTGGGGAACACCCTTTTAGATAAATACTGTTGTATCCTCTTATTATCGATAGCCAATTGTTCTTTTGTTTTCTCCCTGGAAACCTTATACAAAGACTGAAAAAATAATCTGAAGGTGGCTGCAATCTCTGGGGTAGAATGAACTATCCGGTCCTGTGTCGACTTAACTTTAGGGATAAACCCTGATGTTCTCTTATGGCGTATAGCCCTTGCTAATAGTTTACCCGACTTATTCCCCTATTCATAAAATCGCCTTAAGACCAAGGAAAAGTTATATTTAGTCTGTTGGAACATTAAACTCCTTAATTCCTCTCTCAGAGCAAGTAAGTCTGCCAGATGAGATATTTGAAGAGAGCGTTTTTGCAGGGCTTCTATTTTGTTTATTTGTCTTAAAAGATCCTTTACCCTGCACATGCGTTCCCTTTTTCTCCCTAGCCCCCTGGGAGATGAATCTACCACTAATAACCACTTTATGTGCCTCCCATAGTACCGCCGGAGAGGATATAGATGAAATATTCTCCCTAAAATTTTTTTCTAAGTCCCGCTCAATCTCCTTTTGCATTCCCTGATCTCTGAGTAAGGCTTCATTAAGCTTCCAGCTAAATGGTCGTGGTGGGGGTGATGCAAACAAAATTGTTGCTGTTACTGTGGCGTGATCTGAAGTGTCATTGATAACATTTCTGCACTAGAAATATTAGGAATCTCACAATGTTCTACCCATATATAGTCGATTCTAGAATATGTAATATGTACCTTTTGAATAAAAAGAATAATCCTTTTCTATTGGGTGGAGTAATCTCCTGCTGTCTACCAGTTGGGCTGTGTGCAGTCCCCTCTTAATTCCACTAAGCTGCTTAATAGTAACAGCTGCATGGCCTGAAGAGGAGTCCTCCAGAGGGTCCAACACCACATTGAAATCCCCTGCCAGCACCAGCGAATCTTCCTGAAAATCTAAAAGAGAGGTTAGTATCCGCTCAATGAAGGTACTTTGGTGTCTGTTGGGGGCATACACTGTGGCAAATATTAAACATTTATTATTAATGGTCCCCTTGACAAAGAGGTATCTCCCTTCTCTATCAGAGATAAATTCTTTGAGCCCAAAGTGGACTCCTCTATTCAGTCCAATGGCCACTCCTCTAGAAAGTTTATTGTCGGAATAACTATGAAACCATTGTGGGAAACTATGTGTATCGAGTCCAATCTTAGATTCAGCTGTTAAATGCGTCTCTTGAAGAAAAGCCACTTGAATCGATTACCGTCTTAATTCTCTGAGTATGGAATGACGCTTAACAGGGGAGTTAAGCCCCTTTACACTATAAGTCATACATTTTAGATTCAACATTGAGCTAATTTTGTAAGAACGTATCCCTTAAACACACCAGTATCGGCCTTAGAAAAAGGGAAAGGGAGAGGGGAAAAAAAAGGAGACGGGGAGAGAGGAGAGCATAGAGATCTCCAGTCTCCTCCTCCAACTTTCTTAACCCTTGCACACAAACACAACCTACACAAAAACACATATATAGCGCCTTTTGCGTGATTTGGTGCATTAACCACTAGCACCCTATCCCAGGGGGCAGTGGCAGGTCACCGGCAAACTCTAACATGAATAGCTCATATGATCCTATAATCTGGGCTCCCTCCTATATGGAAAAGTAACCAAAGCATATATATACGCACGTACACATGATAACCATACATATATAAGAATATCCAAAATTATATCCAAGATCAATAACGCTATAACATTATATCCATTAATCACTAAAGTAATAGGAGTGGAGAGGGAGGGGAGTGGGTATAGAGGAGGAGAGAGAAAAGAGAAATCCGGCTCTCCGGAAGAGGCTATTCGAATGTTATAGCAGCCTATTTTTCCCCCCATTAACTCGGTTCCATCCATAGTCCTTCAGAGGTAGAAGGCTCAAATCCTCCTCCCTCCATTCTGGGATATCCGGCTTCTTCATCTCTAAAGTGGAGCAAAATTTGTCCAGATCTTCAGGGAACCTTAGGACTACTGATTTCCCATTCTTACGGGCTACCAGGCATGATGGAAACCCCCAGTGATAGGGGATTGAATTGGCTCGTAATATCTCCAGCAGCGGATGTAGAGCTCATCTCCTTTTCAAAGTGTCCCGTGCCAGATCCTGATAAATTTGAACAGACTCCCCTTCATATATAATTGGTTCAGCATTCCACAGTTTTTTAGTCAGTTCCTCCTTCTCTCTATAATAATGAAAGCGACAGACAATGTCACGTGGGGTGTCCGAACTGTTAGTTCTCAAATAT
This sequence comes from Nanorana parkeri, assembly GCF_000935625.1. Taxonomy (NCBI): domain Eukaryota; kingdom Metazoa; phylum Chordata; class Amphibia; order Anura; family Dicroglossidae; genus Nanorana; species Nanorana parkeri. The sequence goes on from NW_017308503.1 coordinate 49,782, forward strand.
GATAAACGATGGACTCGGTCAAGCAATAGGGGTGATTGTAGATTCTCTCCCCAATATCTTATTAAAAATATTCTGCAATATTATTGCCAATTCGCTATCCCCTTTAGATTCTGGGATCCCTCGGACTTGAACGTTATTCCTACGCCCTCGGTTTTCTTGATCTTCTATTCGATACGCCATAGTGCGCATATTAACTTGTAGGGCATTGTTACTTTCCTGTATTTTTTTAATAGCTAGTGCATGTTGATCAATACGAGTTTCAATGTCCTCAACTCTTGTTAGCACATGTGAGATATCCTCCCTAACTATGGAAAGCTAATTTTTTATTGAATTTTCCAGGCGAGAAAACATAGCTTCTAATGTTTTTTTAGTGGGAATGTCTTTCAGTAACCCCAGAGAGGCATGGCTTCCTCCCCATCCCCCTCTCCAGATATCTCTGAGCAGGAAGATACCTCCAAAGATACAGCCTTATCAGCCTCAAGTGCGCAAGTGAGTCATGCACATTTCTCTGCCAATCCCCGTTGGTGCACTTTTCTTTTGTTATGTAACTGTTCATTTTGGGCTGATTGGCTGATGTTGTAAAGCCATCTCCTCTGGGCGTTATGCTTTTGCCTCTTAATAAACGGAGGTATTCGTGGCCAAGACAGGACTGGCATACTGAGTCTCCAGCTTGAATCAGCGTCTTGCCTGAATCTGTCTGGCACTACCGAAGTACTTAATTTCCTTATACCAAAGAGCTGAATACAACGTGCTTTTAAGCGCGACGGAATTACTTGCGCTTGGCGCACATTGATGTTCCAAAAGTGTACTTCTTAGCGCAGAAAAGATTTGTGCGCACAGCAAAAGCTAATTCCCATAAAAGTTGGCGAGCCAGGTCTCGCAAACTTTTCCAAGTCGGAGCCGACGGCAGATTCCCATACAGCAAGCCGAGAAGGGGAGACAGGGTCCCAGTTTGGTACAGCAAAAAGGCCGGCCAGTTTTGGTAAGACCAACTCTATTTCAGTTTTTGAAATTTTTTGTTGTCCTAGAACTGGCATCTGGTTTCTCTGCTTACTGTTGCAGGTAACTGAGTTTAAACCCTCTCTTCGGGGAGCAAAGACCTTAGATGTAGCTCAGCTGTGGCTTCAGAAGTCTATACTGGTAAACCGGCAGGGTATACAGAAGGCGGTTTCAGTCTGGAAGAACCGCACTATGTACACCTGGCCCGAGGGGATAGCCGCGATTGGTAATCCAATGTTGAAAGCGGAAGAGGCTCTTTCTGGGCTAACTCTGCTGAGGCTGGCTGGATCCACCAATACTGGATCTGTTGTAGTTTCCTCTGATGTTTCTGCTGTCACCAATGCAATTAACTCTACTCTGATCTCTCCAGCTACCACTCCCCTTTCTCCCACCTCTCCACCTGACAGTGTAACCTTTGACACTGCCAACACTCTTTCACCTCAATCTAACTCTCTCCATCAGCCCCCTTCTGCCACATCTGGGGCTTCTTCTCCTCCAGCTACTGCTAATTATGAATAATTTTCAAATGGTGATCTGCAGACACTATATGAGTCTAGAGGAATCGAAACTAGACTAAGGAAACGTGTGGATTGCATAAATGGCTTTTGACTCAGCCATGCCTACCATCTACCCCTCACTGGAGGACTTCCGGTCAGGAAGGGTTGTTTGCGAGGTAGTACACATTAGCCCACCAATGAAGCCACAGCCTCCAAGGTACACGCCTGGCCCTACGCATATCTCTGAACCTGGTACTTATCCAATCTGGGTGCAACAATACGAGGGTGCTCCCAATGCCAACAAAAGGACTATAGGGGAGAGGGTGGTATGGCATGTTCCTTTTGCTTCCTCAAAGATCAGGACCATCCTGGCCGAACTGCCTGACTATAGAACGAATCCGCGAGGGTTCGCGAGAATGTTTTGTCAAAATCAATTTAGTTACAGCATGAGCGGGACGGACTGCGCCAGGATTCTGAGAGAAAAAGTAGAAGAAGAATTGGCAGGTGTTATAATTTCTCGTTGCAACATCACCACCCACGAACAGGCCACATCTGGAGGTAAGGAATTCTGTGTTGCCCTTCTAGCCAAGCTTCCAGAGTTGTATGGTGCAACCTCTACCATGGATGTGATAAAACTCATCCAAAATCCTGGGGAGGAATGCATTTGTTTCTGGCGTCGCCTGAAACAAGCTGCATTGGATGCAGATATGGAAGTTGGTCCTGATGCGCCAGCCGACGGAGGTAGGTTAACCGCCATTCACCTGCTATTAAGAGCCAAATTCTTAGAAGGTTATTATTAGCCAGACCCGAATTTAATGAGATGACTATGCCTGCCATTCTATCCACTCTCTCCGCTAAAGAGAGAGATGTGGATAGGAAGAAACAGGAGAAAGAATCCAAAGTCCTTGTGTCTCAGGCCCCTTATGCTGAACCAACAGACCAAGATCGTCGGAAAAAGACCCAACGCTGGAAAACCCAGGCTTGTTACAGCTGCGGAAAGGAAGGACATCTAAAGTGTGACTGTCCTAACGGAACTGACAGGCCCAAGGGTAAGTGGCAGTTCATTCCAGACGATCCAACAACTTCAGTTGTAGGGATGGTCAGCAACAACTATGATTCTTCATAGGACGTTGGCAAATCGGTGTCAACCCATATCAACCTGTTCATCAAGGAACTAAAATATCGCCTCCCTTATTGACACCGGTGCAGCCCAAACTGTTTTGAGATCCAAAGATCTCAGAAGCAAGGTTCCCCTCTATGTATAGACTACACCCACTGTGGGTCTCACAGGTCAGACAGTGTCTCTACAAATCACCAAACCACTCCATTGTACACTGGGGCAGCACACAGAAGCTATCAGGTCTGTACTGGTATCGGATGACGTTCCCATTAATTTGTTGGGAGCTGATATTTTATCAGAAATACAGGTGGTTGAGTATACTCCAGCTGGTATTGTGGTCAGTAGGGCACTAACTGAACGATTATGTGCGATGGTAGCATTACCATACCTAACGGAGCCAACCTGTTTCCTGGAGTTGGATGTGCTGGCAGAGGTCAATTCCAAAATTTGGGCGATAGACAAGTACAACTACAGCTAACATCAAGCCAGGGAGCGTTTTGCCACGATTACCACAATACCCCTTGAGTGTGGCTCAAATGGACAGTCTTAAGATCCAAGTGGACCGCTATCTACAGATAAAGGTCCTCACGCCAACCCAATCGCCTTGTAACACCCCACTCTTCCCAGTGGCCAAAAAGTCAGCCAAAAGCCAGGAAACAACATATCAGCTAGTGCATGACCTGAGAGCTGTAAACAAAATCATTATTAGCGATGCTCCTCTGGTGCCTAACCCACACACCTTGCTGGCCTCTATACCACCAAATTAAATTTTTTTTTACTGTCATTGATTTAACCAATGCATTTTTCTCAGTACCACTGGACCCCCAGTGCCAGTACCTTTTTGCTTTTTCATTCCAGGGTCAACAACTAACTTGGACACGCCTCCCCCAGGGGTCGGGGACCAGTCCCTCGGAATACAGTTGTAAGCTTAAGATCGTGTTAGATCAGTGGACCCCGATGGATCCAGGGGTGGTGTTGCTATAGTATGTTGATGACTTGCTACTCTGTTGTCACACACGGGAGGCTTGTTATCGGAATGCTGTATCATTGCTTAACCATCTGGCGTCAACGGGGAACAAGGCCAGTAAGGAAAAATTGCAGTTCTGTAGGGAGAAGGTTATCTTTTTGGGACATTGCATCTCTCAGGGCACCCGACATTTAACCACGCGGAGAGTCCAGACATTGAAAGACCTGCAGACCTAAAAACACCCGACAACTGAGAGCCGTCCTCGGACTTGTCAACTACTGCAGAGACTGGGTACCTAACATCTCATCCAAATTGGGACCCCTTTACGAGCTGACATCAAAAACACCCTTTCAATTGTCAGATGATAATTGGTCAATCCTACAGGATTTGACCCAGGAACTCTCCAGAGCACCTGCTTTAGGTCTGCCCAACTTTGACCTCCCCATCTATCTCTTTTGCTACAAGAGCAAGGGCCATGCAACAGGAGTATTGACGCAACTACATCCGAGGCTCACCGGGCTGTGTACGAGCTGTGGCAGCCTGCACGGTTTTGGTGCAAAAAGTTGGCGACATAGTCTTGGACTCACCATTGACCCTTTATACTCCTCACTCAGTGCAGGAGATCCTGAATCAGTCCCAAACAAAACACCTCTCTGCTGCTAGATTGACTAAGTACGAAGTGGCTCTCCTAACACCTACTAACTTAACCTTGAGACGATGCACCATGTTGAATCCAGCTTATCTTCTTCCTGTTTTTGAGGACGAAGAGAAGCCCCCTTCTCTTTGTCCTCAAAAACAGGAAGAAGATAAGCTGGATTCAACATGGTGCATCGTCTCAAGGTTAAGTTAGTAGGTGTTAGTGGTGCAGAAAACAACAATTTTCAACCTTTTACTAACCATTCTAACCTCTCAACTTCTAATCAATTTTCCAACCTAGTAGGGAATCATGTCGAGGACCACCACGACTGCCTTTCTTTGATTTGAACTTGAGTCAACAGCTATCAGTCTGGTGAAGGAGACCCCAATTCCAGACTCTAAAAAGCTTTTTGTCGATGGTTGCAGGTATTACACCCCAGATGGTAAGCCACACACTGGATATGCGGTAACAATAGTCAGTGAGGTTGTGGAAAAAGGCTCTTTGAGCTCACACATGTCAGCACAGGAGGCTGAGCTATGGGCACTGGCAAGGGTTTGTGAGATAAACAAGGACCAGAGGATTAACGTCTATACAGACTCTAGGTATGCTTTTGGGATAGCACATGACTTTGGTCCAATCTGGAAAGCTAGAGTGTTTTTGACTATTTCGGGGAAGCCGGTGAAACATGCAGAGTTGATCGATAGGCTGTTCGTTGCCTGCCACACTCAATAGCCATTCTGAAAGTTAAGGCACACACGACTGATAGGACCCTGGAGGCCGATGGGAACGCTTTAGCAGATAGAGCTGCTAAGGCAGGAGCTCTGAGCCCCTCTGTAGAGACTCTGATGCTGGCCATCCCTTCTGATGTATCTCTGGAAGAGTTTAAGAAACTGCAGTGGCAGGCAGAGATGCAGGAGAAGAGTAAGTGGACAGCGCTGGGGGCTACACAGGGTCCAGATGACATCTGGGGTCTTGGCAACAAATGGTGTTGGCCAAGATCTTTTTTTTCAATGATGGTCCATTTGACTCATTATCCAGGGCATCAGTCAAAGATGGTTATGTGTGCGCAGGTGGAAGAGCACTGGATTGCCCCTGGGTTCAATACGGCAGCAGCCAACTTTACAGCTTCTTGCCTGATCTGTGCTTTGCACAACCCTGGTAGGACTGTAAGACCACCAAAACGGCATTCGCCCAAACCGGAATATCCCTTTCAGCAAATTCGGATAGACTACATCACGTTGCCAAAGAGTCGGCTAAACGAGCATGTCTTAGTCTGTGTGGACATGTTTTCCGACTGGCTGGGGCCTGCCTGAAACGTTCGAGGCGGATCGCGGCTCTCACTTCACCGGTCAGATTTTTGCAGAGGTATGTAAAGCTCTTCACGTCAACCAGGGATTACATACTCCGTATCATCCTCAGAGCAGTGGTAAGGTTGAACGTCTTAATGGGATCATTAAGAACAAGATCTAAAAAATCATGGCCGATACTCGGAAACCATGGCCTGAATGTCTCACTATAGCCCTTTATTCCATCAGGAATGCCCCTAGGCAGCCCCACGGGTTATCACCCTACGAGGTTTTGTTTGGGAGTCCTCCTAAGATGGGATTGTACTACCCTCAACAGCTGTCGTGTTCACATCTGCTTCATCAGCTTCTTCTCTGGCTCCCAGCCAGAGAAATGACAGTTAAAGGCGGAAGACATGTAATACACATCGCTTCCGACTTTAGAGAGAAAGAAGGGGAGAGATCAGCGGTGGGAAATGCTGATCTCTCCTTCTCTCTTCGAGCAGTGGCTGTGCCGGTCCTGTCAGTCCCCCCTGCGGTGCCCGGGATAACCGGCAGCAACTATGGAGGGGGAGGGGTGCGGCAGCAGGGGGAGGGGGCACCGCACATTTCAGGGTTATAAAAGCGATCGGCTGGCTATAGAGCCGGCCGAACGCTTGTATGAGACAGCCGGTAACAGCTGTCATCCTTCCCGGCTAGGGGGCGCGCGCGAGCAAAAACAAAAAAGACGTACATTTACGTGACCCCGCCAGGAAGGATCCGCCGTCCGCCCGTAATTTTACAATGGGCGGACGGCAAGGGGTTAATATTGACTTTGATTGGGTCCTGCTCTTTATCCTACTGAACTGACCTTTCATGTAAACAAAGAAAACCAACAAGGTGCAAGAAAAGTGCCGCCTGCTGTTTCCTACATATATCTGTACCCCTTCTTTTTATCTTTATTATAATTTGTTCCAAGTGTAGTTTCCCAGCTACAATGATCTTGCTGACAAATAAATCATGCCTGACCTTGCAAAAGTTGAAAAAATAGGCTGCATTAAAAGAACATTTTATTCAATATCTATGTTTTCTCTCAATTCTGCGTATTGCCTAATTATTCATATAAGCTCTGCATGAAGCAACATCTGAAACACAATACAGCCCTTTTCCAACAAGGGGGCGCTAGGCCCACAGTAAAGCAGCCCTAATTCTGGCCAGTTTTCATTTCTTTCAAACATCTTTCTTTCACAAAAATGATCACAAGGATAAAATGAAACTTATCACCAATGGTTTCTATGTATATCATTTAAACAGTCAAAACTGTTAGTTATAGGTTACCCTGATTTTGATGTGGTGAATAAAAAGGTGATTGAAATGTCCAAAATATTGCCTAGTTTATGGCCAGTAAAAGGGTCTGCTAATATGTTTGTTAGTTGATTGCTTGACTTTAGCAGTTGTTTATATACGAGGATACAGCATTAGCAGATACCATTAACTGCAACTTTCAAAAAGGTTTGTGGCTGGTCTGTGCATCTAAAATAGCAAAAAGTTTTCCTGACACTCACAAGCTAGCATGTAAAAAAAACTTGTCTCACACTAAGGTTAAAAACAGAGGTTTGGATACACGTCTTCTGCAGAAAATGTGAAAGCCGCACAGCCGCGCCAAGGCACCTCTTATAGTGCGGTCCTAACTCCCAATTTTATCTTCTGCCCCATGTGCTCCAAGATGGAGGCTCTGATAGTTTAGAGTCAGGACCGCACTATAAGAGGTGCCTTGGTGCAGCTGTGCGGCTTTCACATTTTCTGCAGAAGACATGTATCCAAACCTCTGTTTTTAACCTTAGTGTGAGACAAGTTTTTTTACATGCTAGCTTGTGAGTGTGCCAGGAAAAGTTTTTGCTATTTTACTGTTTAATGTGCCCATTCCGTGTGCACCTTACTGTAAAGCTGGTGACGAATTGATGAGTGCGTTTGTCATCTGTTTTTGCTGGTCTGTACATCTGCCACATTTATAAAATGGATAGGGAGTGGCATATTCTGCAGATCATATTGACAAAACAAAAGAACACAAGGACTGTTAGCAATGTACACGTGACCAAAATGGAAAGTCATAGCATCTCTGATATACAGCTATTTTCCATGTTTTATGTGGCTGTTAACACCACATACACCCACTAGAAAGGCTGCATATTGTTTTTGTTCCATCTTTTGTGGTAACAAACTTAACAGTGAAACATTTTTTGAAAGGTCACTGCGCACACAAACACACTGACAACTCCGACCTGTGATTTTATTATAAATGGTTACAGTTTAAAATATTTTCTTTTTTTAATTAGCTATGTTATAAGGTGACATATACAGTATGTCCCATTCTATTTGGATCTAGAAAAATATATTTTGTGAAAATTGGTGCAATTATCAGAAATGAATACTGGCAAATTACATGGTCTTTGAACTGTGGAAATTAGATCTGGAGAATTAGATCTGTCAGCATAGGCAGTCGACTACTCAGGACCAGTGCTGTGGATAAAAGTTGCTAGGGAAAAGCAAGCTTAATTGCAGAAAGGTAACTTTTAACATTCATTTGCAGTTAACCATTCTGTCCTTAGTAACTCCCCAGTCTTTTTCATCATCTGAAATCTCAGGACCTCGGTATCCTTCCGCCCCTTCCACTGCCACAGCAAGCAAGTGCTGAAAGAGATGATCTAGTAGTTAGTTCAAAGGGTAAAAAAACAAGAGTTGTAGCAGCAATAAAAGATATCACAATATTTTATATGATTGCATACAGCAATTGTTAGTACTTCGGTACACATTTGCTCTAAAACCCCAGAACTAAAAATACCTGTAATTTTTTAGCTGATGAGACACTAGGATTTTTAAAGCCCGAGAAAACCTCCATTAGGTTAATTTCAGTGCTGGCCAGGATGACCAGAAGCTCTGAGGTAAATACATCTACACTACTAAAACAGCTAAACATGTTATCCTTACTGCACAGCCTGCAAATGGTATCTATGACTTGTGACAGCAAACCCGGTCTCCTTCTGTGTGTCTGATGTCAGCTCTTCTTGACTGGAAATGTCACAGGGGATACTAGGTCAGTGTTATCAGCAACCACTGCAATCCCTAATATTACAGTGATAGATATGTGTTATCTTTACACGCGCACACACAGGGCCGGATTTACTCTCCCTGCCGCCCCAAGGCCAGGTCCTGTGATGCGTCCCCTCCCCGCGAGCCCCACTCCCTTCCCATCAATGGAGAATGGCAACCAGATGGCAGGGCGGCGGGGTTAGTGTCAACTATTTTTACTGTTTCTTAATTTTTCTAAACTTTTTTTATCACTTTTTATTTAATTATTTCTTCAATTTTTTTTAGATTTGTATTTATCTTATTATTATTTTATTTTTTATAATTATTTTTCTTATTTTTTAATAATTTGTTTCTTAATTCACCCTGTCACCTCCAATACAGGAGTTCTAGCACAGTACTGTGCTGGAACTCCTGTGACAGGTGAGAGAGGATAAGCACAGCTCTCCCCTCTTACTGTCTGCACGGAGCGGCAGGGTTGCTTATAACTTGGCCGCTCTGCTCACTGCAGTCATAGACTCGGGAACTCGGCAGCGGAGGACGGAACCAAAGGAGAGAGGTAAGTGCAGGGGGGAGAAGACATCGCCGATTTCACATGTAAACGAAAAATCGTCTGCCTCACTCTACATTCAGTCCTGCTTGTACAAAGCAGGACTGAATGTAGAGAGTCAACTTCCCCATAAGGACACCGCTGCCGCCCCACTGCGCCCTGCCGCCCTGAGGCCGGGCCTCGGTGGCCTTGTGGGGAATCCGGGCCTGCGTACACAGAGTTTCTGTGTTTAAATTCCTTCAGCAGCCTCCCAGACAGGTGGGCCCCTTTCTCCCCCAGGCCCTAAAGCAACTGCATGAGCTGCTACAGCTATTGTTATGCCACAGGTTTAATCTGATTTGCCTATGTTTGCACTTATTGAACACAACACTTTCAAAAGTATAATTAACAGACCAAAAGGGAGCATAGGAGAAGTTAATTGTTAGGGTTTGCATATACTTTAGCAATACATACACTGAGTGGCCACATTATTATGACCACCCCATCAGTACTTTGTTGGGCCACAAGATAACTCCACGAGATGACTAGTCAGATAGACCACATTTGGGTCCATCACTCTTTATTAGATCATTCACCGCATATAGGTAGTTTCTTGTGGTCAGATCATTCACCCGTATATTTATCTTTCTCATGGGGTTCTTTTATACCACGAACAGCGATTTGGCATTTTAATGACAACATATTGAGGGACCCCCAGTGAAAGGCAGTTCTAGAATCCACTATACGTGATGTCTTTGGCCGATCATGCCTTAGATGCTACTGCCCTTCCCATACAATGGGACGTGCTTAAATGTGTTCTTAGAGGAGTCGTAATTCAGCAGGGCTCTCGGTTGAAAAAAGAACGCACAGCCCAATTGGCTACCTTATTTGACAAACTTAAGGAGTTAGAAACCTCCCATAAACATCAACCATCTGAAAAAGTATGGGTGGATCTTTCTTTTATTAGGTCACAAATAAGGTCCCTCATAGAACAGAAATCCCTATTAGTCAGAGACAAACTTTGCAGATACCACTATGAGTTTGGTAATTAATGTGGTCGATTATTAGCATGGACTCTCCGTAAATCATCTTCATATATCCAATGTGACAGGTCATCTGCTGATTTCCTCACGTACTCTCCTTCTGAAATATTAGTCACATTTAAGAGATTTTACAAATCTCTACATAACCTGTAGGGTAAATATGGAGATTTGCCAGTACTGGTCCTAGAAACCAAAATATCAGCTTATTTGGAAAAGAACGCCCTCCCTCAGCCTCCCTCTTCTTTTGTGAAATCATTGAACTCACCATTCCAGGAGCAGGAATTTCTGGATGTGGTTTCTTCATCTCAAGTGAGTAAAAGCCTGGGTCCAGATGGCTTTACGGACCGATTTTATAAAATCTATAAGGACCTATTAGCTTCATATTTTACTCAGACTAGTAATTCCATATCAGATTCATGTCCATTCCCCACCCAGGCTTTGGAGGCATATATTACAGTTTTCCCTAAGCAGGGGAAGGACTTAACAAATTGTGGAAGCTATCGACCAATTTCATTGTTCAACGTGAACGTTAAACTCTATGCGAAAATATTAGCCGTAAGACTGCAACCCCTGCTTCCAAAAGTTATCCATCAAGACCAAACAGGGTTTGTATTAGAACGCAAGGCCAAGGATATTACTATCTGGACTAATAATCTCCTCCGCGAAACTCTATTCAGTGCCTTTATGACTTCTCTCAATATAAAAGTTGTAGGGGCAGTCCAGAAATCAAGCACTCTTCAGGGGGTATGATCTTAAGGGGGGAGAATAAGGTTTTTAGGCAGAGGGGTGCAGATTCCTGATTGTACAAACCTGTGTGTCCGACACGTGTGACCATGAACGAAAAGGAGAGAAGGAAGCAAACAGGTGTAGTACACCAGGAGGTACTACACCTGTCTTCCTCCACATCACCGTTAAGCTTACCCAATTACACCAGCAATTAACCAAGAAACACAGATTCACATAATTTCGTCCCCCCAGATCGTGGCGTTTCCTTCTCTCCTTTTCGTTCATAACTTCTCTCAGTAGACGCTGAGAAGGCCTTTGATAGAGTTCATTGATCTTTCGTGCGAGGCAGTCTTTCTTATTTATAGTTAGGGGCCTGTTTCTGTTTGAAAGTATTGGCCCTGTATTCCAATCCCATGGCTAAGGTCCAGGTAAAAGGGGTACCTATCTCCTTCATTCTTAATTCGTAATGGCACGCGACAAGTTTGTGCACTGTCCCCACTTTTAGTGTTGAATTAGTTTTTATTAACTTTTGTAAAAGGAGATTCAGACAATGCACATCATAACTCAAGCAACATAAGTCACATTATTGGGAAACAATATGAGGGAGGAAAACTCTCAGTGGCACGGCGGTGACATCCGTCTAGTGCCCAAACATGTGCGAGAGCTGAGAACAACATTCTGAACAAACACTTCCAGGAGCACACTACAGGTCTGTCCGAACCTGTGTGGTCTGGAGTTATCCACATTATTAGCATACAATATAGTCTTCTCGTGAACCGTCTGACGTTGCATTTATAATAGAGAAGCATTAAACAGAGGGAAAGCGGGGAATAAGGGATAAAAGAGATGTATCCATACACTCCATTGCGACATGAATTTGGGAAAAGTGTAATTATCTGTTGCCAGGAGCTCCTCCATGTGCATCACATCATTAACTAGGCTAACCCATTTGGAGAGGGGTGGGGTAGTCGTCGTTTTCCAGTTCATGGGGATCACCTGTCGAGCAGCAGACAGGAGGTGCCTAAGTATCATCGATTTTTGGGATTTCCAGGATCCCGGTAGGAGTGACAATAAGGCTATAGTAGGCGTGGGTGCCAAGGTGTCCCCGTATAAGCGATTGTAAATCGTAAAGACCTTCTGCCAGAATGAGAGAACTAAGGGACATGTCCACCAAATGTGTAGGTATGTGCCTCTTACCTCATTGCAGCGCCAGCAAGTCTCCGGAGAAGAAGGGCAAGATCCGGTGTGTGGAGACCGGGTCTCTGTACCACCTAGTAACAATTTTGTAATTCTTTTCCTGTGCGGAAATGTGAGGAAACAGATGATTTGTGTGTGTAATAATAAATGGTGGCCCAATCTGACTCCGACAAGTCCCTGTTTAAGTCAGCTTGCCAATGGGCCCGCGAGCCCAGCGGGCAGGATTATCTCTCTCTCTCTCTCTGGAGTCTATACCCCTTTTAATACAAGAAAGTATTTTGCTTGCTTTGGAAACTGCAGCTTGACATTGCATGCTATTATTCAGTCTATGACCTACCAGAACACACAGATCTTTCGCCATCATTGACTCCCCCAAACATACTCCCCCTAGAGTGTATGAAGCATGCATGTTTTGTAGTCCCCAAGTGCATAACTCTACATTTATCAACATTAAACCTCATTTGCCAAATAGATGCTCAATAGATGCTCAATCACACAGTGCATTCAGATTTGCTTGTAAGTTGGAGACATCCTGTAAGGACTGTATTCCACTACATAACTTGGTGTCATCTGCAAACACAGAAATAGTACTTTTAATCCTCAATTTTATGTAATTTATAAAAAGATTACACAGTAAGGGGCCCAACACTGAACCTTGGGGACACCACTAATAACCTCAGACCATTGAGAGTATGAATCATTAATCACCACTCTCTGAATACAGTCTTTAAGCCAGTTTTTTATCCAATTACAGATTGAATACTCTATACCTATTGACCATAACTTATACTTTAGCCGCATGTGGGGAACTGTGTCAAACGCTTTTACAAAGTCCAAGTATACTATATCAACAGCCATTCCTCTGTCCAATTTATTACTCTCTTCCTCATAAAAAGAAAGTAGGTTTGTTTGACAACTTCCCAGATAGCAAGGATAACTTGCTACAAACTTGTGGCGGGGTGAAATTGTAATTTTGTTAACTTGCTGCACATATTCCTGGCAAGTTGTAGACTTGCAGAACACTTGCAGCACAAGTTCTAGTTGACACTTTTTGAATTTGTAGCAAATTTGCTTGGCAAGTCTACAGCAAGAGTCCTGCAGGTCTTAGCAAGAGCTCTGCAAGCTCGCTGGTCTGGAGACTTGAAATGCAGACTTGATGTAATTGTGCAACAAAATTGTGATGCTTGGCAAGTCTGCAATAGTTTAGCAAGTCATTTTCAAACTTGCAGCTCAATTGCTTGCTATCTGGGTTCTGTCTTTTGTGAATCCATGCTCACTATTGCTTATGATATTATTTTTAAGCAAAAACAATTGCATGTGATCCTTGATCAAACTTTCAAGTATCTTCCCAACTATTGAAGTTAAGCTTTGGGACTTTTGATCCCAAAGTCCCAAAGTCTGGACCAGATGGGTGTAAACCATCTGGTCCAGGTGCTTTATTCACCTTAATTTTGTCTAACTTTTTTGGACCATATCAATAGTCAGCAATTGTGGTTCAGTAGAGGCTATGGCACTGCTGTCCCCATTATGGAATTGAGTTACATCCTTAGGGACTTGAGTTAAATCCTTAAGCCTGATCATCGACCCCCATTGTCTTCTTTCCCATACCTTACCAGATTATTATTATTATTATCTCAATGGAACCGTCTGAGTGTAAAATATGGACTATCCACCAGACCTGGTCCCTTTACACCTATTCTCTTTAATCTACAGTTTCCCCCGGGTATGGTCTCTAGGAGATTTCTCGCTCTTAATCAGGATGAGCATCCTCAGATTAGACACATACTTAATTATTTACCAGAGGTGTAGCGACAACATGGCAACCCCAAAGGCAATCTTCTGTGGGCACAAGATGTCAGGCTATTCAGCCTGAGAAGCAGTATACAGTTGTACAGATAGACCTCTGAGTGCGGAGCTTCCTGGTAGGGGGTTATTCCCGTTTTATGCATGTCTTTTGCTGGTTTAGTACTATTCTTAGGCCCATCATCTGATATTTTAAAATTGGAAATTGTAGATAAAAAATTGTTGATTTAAATGCGGCCATCCACCTGACTTTTGGATACAAATGTGGCCCTTGAAACCTTTTAAGTTGGACATTACTGCTGTAGAGGATGGGCATTTGAACACCCATCTCTACAAAAAAACAACTGATTGCACAACCTATTAGTTTGCAGATACTGTAGTTTCAATCTCTCCTTACTAAAGGACTTTTCTATTCTCCATTTAATACTCAATTTTTTTTACTGCCACCAACAAATTATTAAAAACTTGGGATTTAAACAAGGAAGAGGGCAAGACATCCTTACAATGTGTTTATGTTCATTATAATTCAGTACTTAAGTTTAAACCTAAACAACCATTGAACTATATTCTAGCAGTGTTAACTTAATTAACATCTATACAACAAATTATTTGCAGGCACTGGTTATTTCTTTGCAGTGTTGTTTTCCAGTGACATCATTGTTTGCCTGCAGACCCTTCAAAAGCCTCAGAGAGCCTCCTATTTGTACCTTCACTTCATCAAAAGCCTCACACTGAGGGCAGTTTGCTCACAAATCTATAGACTAGTTTGCATGTACCCATGTGAATTCTGTGTTTAGTGCAGACATCCCAACTCTCCCCCAGACGCCCGCGAGAGAAACATTTTATCCCGGAATGGTTCATTCTGCTCTATCTAGTTCTTGGCCGCTGTCAGAATAAAAAAAAATCCTTGCGGATGGGGGAGAGGGCACCTCCCTGAAATTAGTTTTTGCCAGTTGCCATGTCTGTCAGTTTAATTTTGTTACCAAATGGCAACACATTTTAACATCCTTTTACCAGTAAGAGATTGCTGGAATGAGTAAAATGTATTCATTCTTTTTATTTACTCAACATTTTAGTGAAAATTAGGGGACTATGGCAAACTTTAATGATTGTGACAAAATGCATTGAAAATTAATGTGTTTTTTAAGGGTGCACTGAGCTTTAAATAGCTTATAAGTGTAGTGGAAGCTGTTTTCAGCTATCCTCCACTTGTTTTTCTGCAAAATAAAAGAAGTACACAATAATAGTGACAAAGATATAGAAAAAAATTGGGAACATAGGAAAAAAAAACATTTAACCATTAAATAAACTAAACCACCCTAAATATACCTCCACAGAAATGAAACAAACAAACTATATGAAGAAAAAAAGAGAACTCAGTCTTTTAAGGATATTTCATCTGTGAGAAACTATCTGGATGTTTAAACTAGAAATATTGCAAGTGTATTTGTGTAATAATTTAGGTCCACATCTCCTTGTATTTATATATTTCATTTTTTTCGGTAAATTTCTTTTAACTATTGCAGATCTTGTGATGGGTACTTCCCTCCTTTACTAATACTGGCCATTTGTATGTATTTCCTATAATTATACTAGTACCTTCACTCTTTATAATGGTAATGTTTAGCCTTATATTCCTATGTGTACGTGTATTAACTTGGCTGCCTTCAGCAGCTTGGTGAATAACCCCCTTAGTATTTTAATTTCACCTCTGTAGCAGGTCCCTGAACTTTGTCTCTGTTTACAGCCCATACTCTGTTCTCCAGGTGCTGTATCAAAAGATGCAGTGCTCCAGTTACATCCTCTTTGGTTCCAGAGATCACAATGTCATCGATGTAGTGAAACATAGCGACTTTCAAATTCAGGGTGCTCAAATCTCGAGCAATCAGTCCATGCCAAATCGTTGGTGAATGAAGGTATCCTTGAGGAAGCACAGTGAAAGTGTACTGGTGGCCGTCCCACACAAAGGCCACCTGGTCTGGACACTCCAGGTCTATTGGGATTGAAAAGAAAGCATTAGCCAAGTCTATCACAGCATGATATTCTCCTGCCTCTTTTGCTATTTTCTCAGTGATGGAGATCATATCAGGTGCAGCTGATTTCAATGGAGGTGCCACTTTGTTTAGACCTCTGTAATCCACAGTCATTCGATAAGTCCCATCCGGTTTCTTTACTGGAAACACCGGAGCTGAGAAAAGACTTACAGCAGGTCTAAGGATCTCTACTCTCAACTATTCTTGAATAGTCTCCCCAATTTCTTTGTGGCCTCCTGGCAGTCTGTACTGCTTAAGACAGATTGGCTTCTCTGGTGGACGAATGTAGACAGGTCCATTTGGCATGACCTCTGACCACAGCCTTCTTCGCCCTTACCAGATACGTTTTGTGTGGATACCCGAATATAAATGTACCCATTCAGTCTGGATTGACTGACCTTGAAGTACATCCATACCAAGAATATTTTCAGGTAATTCTGACACTGAATCATTTGTCCAAACTCCCGCTGCCTTTCCAATAGCCAGTTTCATCCATGTCCTAATTGCTGGTGTGGTCTGCCCTCCCAAACCTTCTTCATAAATCACTTCTCCTTTGTGATGGGAGGGATTACCACGTAAAGGTGAAACTTCAGCTCCAGTATCTACTAAAGCCATTACATGTGTGGGAGAAGAGGACTTCCCCCACCATACAGTGACAGGTACAAATGGCCTTCGGTCTCCAGCTGTCACTGTTCTCACTGCAATCACTGAAGACCTTCCCTTCACAAAGGATAAGGAACCCCCCAGTTCCCCTTCCTGCGACTCTCTAACGCCTCCCCTGGGTAAAGCAATTTTGGTTTGAGCTCTTGTACATTTCTGGGAATTACTTTGGGACTAGTGGGAGGGGTCTGTTCTATCTCATCTAACCCAAGGCTAATGTTGTCATCACTGGTGATGTTTATAACCCTGGCAGATTTCCCCACTAATTGTTTCCACCTCTTCATCACTTCTACAGTAGAAACCCCATCTATCTCATCTCTGGGCATGCCTGCCTTTTAATAGGTCCACCCACATTTGCCTTCTAGAGATAACTATTTTAGTTTTCTCTGTACCTCCCGTCTTCCCTCCTGACTTCCCAGTCTTCTCTGTCTTTTTCTGCTTCCTTTCCCCCTATCTGGCTTTAACCTGATCTACGGCCCTGACAGGTTTTGTTTTAGTCTCCTCCAGCTCCCCCAACTGGTTTAAAAGGGTAGTGTCTTCATGCATCTTGCTGTTTAATCCCAGGCCTCCCAGCAAAGACAACAAAGGAGCTCTGAGATTAAACGGCGCAGACTTCATCAGTTTGGAGTGCAGAGCAGACGTGAACGGTTCCATATCTGGAACCATCCATTCTGGTATCTTAGTTAGTCCACTTATACAGCCCATCTCATGTAACCTGGCAATACCCTCTCTCATTGTTCTCCAAGAGGAGGTATTTTCCAGGTCACTAAGACTAGCATATACCTGGACTATCCCATCACTCACAAGGCCTAACAGTGAAAAATTCACTGTAAACTCTTGGGCCTTATGCATAGCCTGGCGAAATTGTGGATCATGGTTTAACACTCCCATAGCCACTGCTTCCTTGCCTGACAAAAGAACACTGTCCGCCCCCTCATCCCACAAACGTAGGAGCCAACTTAATAGGGGTTCCCCGGACCTCTGCTTGTATTGTTTTGCCAGTTCCTGGAGTTTAGTTTGCGTGAACTCCCTTACTTCTTCAAATTCTATATCTCTGGGGTTGCAGTAATGCACCTCCCCATCTGCCCCATCTTCTCTATCATGCTGCCTCTTCCTATGCTTAGTAATAAGAGGTCTGGCACACTTTTTCTTTCCCACTGAGTGATCATCATCATCAGTAATATCAAATACTATCTCCTCATCCTCACTATCACCTGAGGAGAGCGCATCCTCACAATCCCATTTTTGGGATGTGACAAAATGGCTTCTCGTTGCAGTCCCTGGTGGCTAAGTCCTTTGTTATAGAGTTCCATGATGTCCGCTCTTGGTCAGAGTGATGTCCTCTCTTGCCTCTTCCCTGAAGTCCATACTCAAAGTTTGGGCTGCTGACTTTTAGTCAGAGAAAATGGCATCCCACTTGTGTGTTGGGCCCCTTAAGATTTGTATAAGAGCGAAACACAATGTATTTCACTTTCCCACCTCTAGGTGGCAGCAAAGCATCAAGAATTGCCATCAGTAGTCAATGGTGAACAAGTCTTGACCAGTCGAGGCGTGATTGTTTACACAAGATTTCCCCATAACACCATCCCATTGTGATACAAATAATGGGGAAACAATACAGGGCAGCCATACCATTATCAAAAACCAGTTGGTCTGTTTATAGGGCACCTTCCATTGTGAGAAACCAGCTCTCTGTCAACAGCCAAGCAGAACACACCGCCCCTCCGCGGCTGTCAGATTAAAGCTGGGAAATTCGAAATGCTCGGCGTACTAGCAAACAAATGACGCCAAGCATTTCCAGCTGTGGACTCACCCTAATGCTACACCCGTGCTGTGTAGCTCACCGATCCTCTTTTGAAGCGGTGCCTCTCTCCTCCCTCTGCTGCCATGCTTTCTTCCTGCTGCCATCACTGACAAGCTGTAACTCCACTCCTGCTGTCTTCACCTCCCTCTGGCGAGGCTGCTACTTCTGCCTCGCTGCGGCCAGCACTACCAAGCTGCATCCCCGCTGCCACTCCCTCCAACTGACTTCTCTCCTGCTCAGCTTTCAACTCCACCTTCAGCCCTGCTCTAGTATCCATGACACCTACAGCCTCTTAGGCGATACCCCAGCAGGATTCCTGGACCTGTGGTTCCTCAAGACATCTCGCTGCCTTTTACTCCATGCCGAGCCTCCCACGTATAACAATATGTTATAGCAACTATAACAATCTCACTATTGTTACAGCCTCATACTCTATTTGTTGGCAAACTCCCCTCTTAAAGGGACACTCCACACTTATACTCGTGCCACCGGACTTGTAGTTCTCAATTTATTAATAGACATCTTGCTCTTTATGAACTTCCTGGCAGAATTGCTAAGTTACCCATGTAGTGTAATCAGTCTACCTTACTCAAAGTCTGAGCAGTTTCAATCCGCAGTTGTGATACATCGCCTAAACCCTGACTACACTACAATTAAGTGGGGATTGTGCATTACAGATTGCTAGGACCTGATCAAGATGGATCCAGCGGACCTTACTGCTCACCTTATGAGTTTAACTCAGTGTGTGGATGCACTGTCTAAAAACGTTGATAAAAAACAATGGGAGTGGCGAGCGCACAACAGGTGTGAAAAGTATGGAAAAACTTGTAAAAACTTTAGAAAACAGGTGTGGGTGAGCGAGCTCCTAAATCAGGGAGAGGGACCCTGTAGACAATATGGGACAATGAGAGAAGGAGCGCTACAACTCTGGAATACTTAATGTTTAACAGTTTGGAGATTTTGTGTAAATTTCAATGCAGACTCACTTTTGGACGGGCGAGGTGGTATCTTGCCGTTACGGAGTGTCGGTTGGTTGTCAGCAAGGCTCGCAGGGCGGCATCTGTGGCTGGTCTGTGTGAAAGTGAACTCTGGGCTACAAGGCTTCTGTTGGGTCCATGGATGTTGGAGGGTGGTTAATTTAACTGGATGACCCGTTGAGGCGAAGTACACTGTGCGTGTAGTGTGACACTCACCGTCAGGTGCAATGAGAGCTCAGCTGGCCAGATTGCCACTCGTCGGCTGAACGGGAGCAAAAGCGCCGCTGTACACCGTTCTGACAGTGGGTCAGTGGTCGCTATGGAAGGGGTTGAGGAGCAAGCCTCAGGCTGAAGGACCTTGCGGTCCGTGGAGTGGTCGGTTTGGCTACGCGTTTCGAGGCTCTGTACCTCTTTGTCAAACCAGAAGTAGTTCTGAAATAGTTCCCTGAAGCCGGCGGGAAATGCAGCGGTTTTAAAAAATGACAGGTGGGCGTGGTTTACGATAGTCAGTGGCTGTCATTGGTCAGTCTTGCCTGGAGGGTTGTTCTAGGCTGCTGATGAACGGCTTGGAAGCCGTTGTGTAAAAAGCATCTTTAGGTGTGTGTGTGTGTGCAGTTGTTGTAACTGTTTGTTTAAAAACAAGTGTTACTTGGAAAAGA
>NW_017308503.1:70055-73339 GCF_000935625.1 Nanorana parkeri
TTGGAAATGAATAGTGTCATCTAATCATTAATAAAAAGTTTTAAAAGAGTGGATCATTCCTTGTGGCAATAGAATCACTAGATTTTATCTTTAGGTGGTTCTATTCTTTCAGTAAAATGTATGTTTAAAAGAAGGATAAGTTACAAATATGTTTAAAAACGAATGAGCGTAAGGTAGAAAGGATTTATTTTGAAACAATTCGTTACATGCACTATCATGGTCCTTTTTACCTTTTCAGATGTATCCATTATAATTGTTTTGTTTAGGAAGTAGATAGGAAGTGTTTCTCCAAACGCACTATCTATATATGGGACCCAGGGTCTGATTAGTTATTTTTTGTTATTTTTTATTTGTTATTTTTGTTTTTAGAGGATGGTTTGTATTTCAAGATCTTCCTTAAGTCCAGTTGGTACTAAGGTGTTCAGTTTGTATATCCAAAATGTCTCTCTGTTGCATAAGAGTCGAAAACGCACGGAGGGTGTTAGGTGAGTGGGTATTTGTTCTATAGCAAACACATGTAAGGCGTGAATGTTTTTGTGGTGTTTGGCTGTAAAATGCCGTGGGACGCTATGTTCTGTATCTCCTTTTTCTATAAAGCGTCTGTGTTCTCCAATGCGTTTGCGTAAAGGACGTATGGTCCGTCCGGCATACATCAAACCGCAGGGGCAAGTTAGTCCATATACCACATGGTCGTGTGTAGATGTGATAAATTGTCTTGTGTTATAGACATTGTTGCTGTGGTCTCTGAATGTTACTTGGCCATGATGAATACATTGGCAAGTGAGGCACTTAGGTTTTTTGCACCAAAATGTCCCAACCCTGTTGTCAAACAAGAAGTTTTTTGTGTTTGTTTTGGATTCTTTAAGTAATTTGCTTGGTGCAATTATGTTTTTGATATTTTTTGTTTTTCTTGAAATTTATGAACGGTCTAGTTGGCAAGAGAGGTCCTAATTTTGGATCCTTTAGTAGGATGTTCCAATTTTTACAAATAACTTTTTCGATGGCCTTGTAACTATTGTTGTATGTGGTGATGAACCTCACTTGGTTGTTGTTAGCTGAAGCTTGGTTATGATCGACAGTTTTAGGTGTAACTGTTTGCAGATAAGTTGAGCATGCGTTTGTCTATAACACAAGACAATGTCTATAACACAAGACAATTTATCACATGTGAGTGTCACACTACACGCACAGTGTACTGCTCCTCAACGGGTCATCCAGTTACATTAACCACCCTCCAACATCCATGGACCCAACAGAAGCCTTGTAGCCCGGAGTTCACTTCCACACAGACCAGCCACAGATGCCGCCCTGCGAGCCTTGCTGACAACCAACCGACACTCCGTAACGGCAAGATACCACCTCGCCCGTCCATAAGTGAGTCTGCATTGAAATTTACACAATCTCCAAACTGTTAAACATTAAGTATTCCAGGGTTGTAGCGCTCCTTCTCTCGTTGTCTAAAAACATTACTGACCGGCAGCTCGAAAATCAAAATCTTAGACTTTACATTTCTCAGAACTTAACCACCAGACCCGCTGCTGCTGAATCTCCTGAACCCAAAGTCAGTTCTCCCGAGACCTTCTCAGGAGATTGCAGGCTATACCGTGAATTTATTAACTCTTGTAAGTTGATGTTTGATCTTAAGCCCAGAACATACTCCACTGATAGAATAAAGGTGTGCCAAATGATTTCCGAACTCCGTGGTGAACCAAGAAGCCCTTGGGCAAACACATATTTGGAGAGAGAGGATCCATTGCTTAATTCTTTCACAGATTTCTTGCAAGCTATGTCTTTGTTTACGAGGACCCAAGCAAACAGCTGACCACTGAATCAGCCATTAGAACTTTAAAACAAGCTAAGCGTCCTGTTGAAGACTACATTGCTGAAATTAAGCGCTGGGCCAGAGAGACGGAACGAAATGACATTAGTCTGCCTAACCAATTCCGCCTGGGTCTTTCTGAGGCTTTGAAAGACGAGATGGCAAGATCAGACTTGCCACCCACTCTGGACTCTTTAGTTCAGCACTATTGACCGTCGGTTACGAGGAAGGCGTGCAGAAAAATCCTCAGGTTTCAAACCTACCACAGCTCTGTTACTACTCACACTTAAGAGGTGCCAATGGAAATTGGCACAATCAGAGGGCCCATTTCACTAGATGAGAAAAGAAGAGAGAACCCTCAACCTATGTCTAAACTGCACTTCTCCTGATCATGATGTAGACAATTGCTCAAGCCTCAAGAAAAAGAACCTTGGTGAGTCTTCATTCATTGGCAAAGTGATTCCTTCTAACCCACCATTTACTAATTATATTAAAATTTCTCTCACCCTACAGTGGGATTTTTTTTTTTTAAGCAAGTGATTTTTATTGGTATATAATAATATGAGTACAACCCTTCATACGGGTGTAAAAAACAACAACATTTGCAGAGCGGAAAAGGAACAGCAAATACATAGTAACAGTAGTATCTACTACCAAATAACCAGCACATTCGGAATATATGAATATAATTTCCCCATAACTGACAGTAGAGAGACGCAATCACTGCCTTAGTATCTGTTCACACGACGCCCGTTTTCTGTGCTGACCTGATCCGTAAGCTCCTGCACTAAAAATGCATCCCTATGTGTTTTATGGGCTACAGTTCTCATGTGCGCCGTCCGTTCAGGTTACGACAGAAAAAATACTGCATGTCCCATTTTGTACGGTCAGGAAACGGTCCAGAAACGCAAAATGCATCAAAAACGCACTGCAGCTAACATACTGACAGCCCCACTCCAGCAAAAAAATAATTTACTTTTTGTTTTTTGTTTTACTGAAACGCATCAAAAACGTGGCCAAAACACATAGCACCGCGTTTGCAGATCCGCACCAGATCCGGACCTGATCAGTACCTGAAAATCATGTGAACAGGGCCTTAGGATCATCATACAGTGAAAATGAGCCATCACGACAAGTTCGAAAACAGATAAGACTAGAACGACTAAGACTAGAACACATGTTTGGGTGTCCCCAAGTGGAGTGTAGGAGGGATATAGCACCTTTTGAGGGCAGGAGCCCTAAAGAACATCTAGACGACACCTGGGTTCCTGCTATCCTTGGACTCGAGGTACCACTTCGTATATTGGAATAATGTCATTATAGTTTCCAGTTTTCCGGGTGATAACTCGGCAAGAATGAAGGTGGACCAAGTGGCAAAAGTATGCTCATGGTTGAATTGGGCCTCTAGTTTGTCAAATGCCATTAATTTGTGAAGGAGTTTATACAAAAATGTTAAGGAAGGGGG
>NW_017308503.1:73545-89806 GCF_000935625.1 Nanorana parkeri
TTTATCAAAATAGTATTTTTTGCGGCCAGCAGACATGTTGTTCCCTGTGCACATGGGTTTAATGCTGTGCACACCACTTCTACTACATGTGCTTTGTTGACTGGCTATGTATTGAGGAAGTGATGTTGGTTGTTAACATCACTTCCTGGTTTGCTGGTTGTTGACATCACGTCCTGTTTGAAATCACTTCCTGGTTTGCTGTGTGAGACATCACTTCCTGTCTGACATTACTTCCTGTTGGGGAGCTATAAAAATAAACAAATACCTGTGCTGAGGGTCTCTAAGAATGGAACTAGCAAGCAAGCAACACCTGTGTCCTAACTCTACATGACTCTGAAGGGGTACATCCAGTCCTTGCACAAAAGAGCGTAATACAACTGTGCTTTGAAGCACGGGGGGAAATTCTTTGTGTTTGACATACTTTGGCGCAGTTTAATGCGGCATGGATTTGTGCGTTGAACCAAGCAAATTTCCATAACAATATCAAGTGATTTAGATCAGGGTATCAAGCATGACATTTAGGGCAAGGTGTTGGCCAATGTGGGGGAGTGCATGCGTATCGTAGATTAAAGGCATAAAAAGGTCTGTGTATCAACTTGAACTGAATCTCCCTCCATGCTTCGCAGATGATAGCCCTCCAGAGCGAGAGCCATTCGTAGCAAATGGTCCGTTTCCTCCACTGGTAACTGGATGAGCGTCACGCCCATCTATGGACATGATTGGGAAACACGGAGGAAGACTCATAGCAAGCAGATGATCTGATGTTAGATAAGATTGTGGAAAGGGAAACCTTCTGTGCTGGCGAGGCTAAAAGTCTATAGAAGGAAGTATGCGTCATCATAGACCACGGGTCAGTGTGGATGAAGTGGCGGACTTGAGCATACTGTAGGAAATGGTTACCAGAGATCCCGAAAGTGTTTTGTAGTTCCATGAACCATTTACATATACCTTGGGGTGTTAGTAGGTCCTGTATAGTGCAGATACCCTTCGTTTTCCAAAGCGAGAAAACGTTGGATTCCCTGCCTGGGGTAAAGGCCGGGGAGGATAAGAATGGCATCAGAGGGGAGAACACCCCAGGGATCTGGTATAACTTCCAGACTTTCCTCCAGGCTATTATGGTGTCTCTCAGGAGGATATTAGTTTTGACGTGTGTGGGAAGAGCTTTCCATGGCGTGTGGAGGACACCTGATAGGGACCAGGGAGATACCATAGTCTGTTCCAAGGGCGTGTCGGTAAAGTGAGTAGTGCCATGTATCCAATCTCTAGCGTGTCTAAAGAGGCTAGCCAAATTATACACCTAACATCAGGTAGATTTGCACCCAGTAGAGATTTAGTCCTCTAAAGTTTTCGTAGGGCTATGCGGGGGCGTTTATATTTCCAAATGAATGCAGCAAAAGCTTTGTACAACAGACGGATATCATTATGCTTGATGAGGAGGGGTACCGTCTGCATAGGGTATATAGCAGTCCTGCAAAGCTGATCATGCGTATCAGGTGGCATCTGCCCAGTATGGAGAGAGGGAGGTCACGCCATTTATGCAATTCCTGGATAATTTTCTTAAACAAGGGGACATAGTTTAGATGGTATAGGTCCGTGGTCCGATGGGATAGATGAATACCTAAATAGCTAATGGAACGTCTCTGGACGTGTATGGAGAGCTCAGGAGGCCAGTGGGACGTGTCAAGGGATTTTCCCGAGGACAGTGGTAGGAGTTCACTCTTGTTACAGTTAATTTTTAACCCCGAGAACGAACCAGAATGCATAATAAGTCTTAGCACAGCAGGTACCTGGGAGGATGGGTCAGACAATATCAAAATAATGTCGTCTGCAAAGAGGGCCGGTTTTACCTCCTGGGATCCCATGTGGCAACCCTGGAAGGTCGAGGAGGATGAGAGGGATCAGGAGAGTGGTTCCAGGGCCAAATTGAAAAGCAGAAAGGACAGGGGACAACCCTGCCTCGTCCCCTTGTGCAATGCGAATGGGCGGGACATAGCAGAAGGGGTAGGTATACGTGCTTGGGGGGAAGTGTAAATAGTATTTATAAAACCCAAAAAAGAGCCTGAGAATCACATACGCTGCATCACCATGGAAAGCCACTGCCAATTTACATTGTCAAAAGCTTTCTTCGCATCCAATGATAAAAGAGCCGTTTTCCAAAGCCATAAGAATCTTACGTATATTGGAGACTGCTGACAGACCAGCAATAAAACCCACCTGATCAGGAGATATCAGCTTCGGCAGCACAACCGCCAGTCTGTTAGCCAAGATTTTAGATAGCATCTAGATTAAGATTAAGTAATGAGATGGGTCGGTATGAGCCCGCCTGCAGAGGGTCTTTCCCTTTCTTGGGCAATAGGCAGATATATGCGTCATTGAAAGCGGGTGGGGGGAGGGGGTACGTCTGGCAGGTCAGTATACCCTGATATAAGGCTTCTAGTGTAGGAGCTATATCTGCGGATACTAACCCGTAAAATTCTGCGGTGTAGCCATCTGGACCAGGGGCTTTGGAGGAGGGAGAGCGTTTAATGGCCTCCAAAATTTCCGGCATAGTGATGTCACCATTAAGCATGGCGAGATCTTCCGCAGATAAAGAGGGTAATTTGAGAGAATGTAGAAATGTGGCTCCAGCGGGTAAGTCACCCTGCTCGTGGCCGTACAATTTCTGATAAAATTTGCTAAAAATTTCACCTACAGAGGATGGATCACAGTGGACCACCCCGCTCTCGTCCATCAGTTGCAGGATAAGTGAGCCAGGACGCCCGCCACGGGCTAGATTCGGTAGAAGTCTACCAGATTTGTCACCAAATTTGAAAAGCGCCAGGTCCGCCGGATTCCTAAGTATCAGGTCATGTTGGTGAAGCCAGTGATCGCAGGCTTGTTTGGCTGCCAGCCAAGATGACCTGTGAGCCGGGGATGGGTCAGTTTTTGTAATTAAGGTAAGATCGCCTGGCTGCCGTGCTGGCTTCCGCATACTGTCTCCTGATCAGACTTTTTCTAACAGTAGCATATGCCAATATTTGAACCCGCAATACCGTGGTTTCCCAAAACAAAACAGGATCAGATACATTATCATCTGCGAAGTCACGCCACCATTTTTTAAGTTCCGCCTGGAATGTTTCATCTTTTGCCAAATAAGTGGGGAACCGCCAAATGATGGGGTGGTTAGGCATACCAATATCTTTTAAAGTATTCAGCACTGGAGCGTGATCCGAGATCACCATGTCCCCAATAGTCACCAAGTCCAATTTGGACAAAAGGGAGGGCGAGGAGAAAAAAAGATCAATCCGGGATAACGAACTGTGGGCATGAGAGAAGTGGGTGGAGTATCTGCCCAGAGGGTGAAAGTGTCTCCATGCATCTGTGAGACCAGTAGCCTCAATCCAACTGGCCAGCCGGGCATCTTCAAGGTTACGATAAGGAGCCTTGGGCGGAACTTCCCAGGAACGGTCCTCTGGAGTAGATGGTACTGCATTAAAGTCACCGCCAACGAGGAGAAAAGAGGGAGGGGGAGTGGTTGTACTTTGCGATAAGAGGTGATCCAGAAATACCTTGTTATCTGCGTTCGGGCCATATACATTCCACAGGTGCAACGTGTGTGCACCCAGTTGCACGGATAGCAGGGACCACCCGCCGGTCTCCGGGTCAAAATGGTGGGAGAAGACCGAGTGCGACAGCGTTTTGCTGATGAGGGTGACAACCCCCGCTGATTTACCCACAGCTGGAGCACTAATGGCCGTGCCTACCCAAGACTGCTGCATGCGTGGGATATCAGGCGCCTTAAGGTGAGTTTCTTGGAGGAAGGCGATGTCCACCTTTAGCTTCTTGAGATGGTGCAAAATCTGTCGTCTTTTATTGGGAGCTCTCAGTCCCTTTAACGTTCCAGGTAACAATGTTCAAGGCGGGTCCCATAGCATCCGTGTCGGAGCATAGAAGGTTTCGAGCGTCAATTGCCAGAGACATGGATGGGTTCTTGCGGGCGTCCCAGTGCTCCCGAAGATACCCTGTAGCATAAGTGCGTTGGGAATAGCCTGGGGTGAAGAAGACACAGATGATGATCCATTGCAAAGGGGAGCATGTCTCCAGACATGTGATTGCATGACATGTGGGTTGAGGAAATGTACAACTTGAGTGTGCTGGTTAGAGAACTGAAAAAACAAGAACACAAAACAAAAAAAGGCCATGGTACGTGACTACCTTTTTTCCCGATGCGAGCGGAATGAGACTGACCACGCATGAGAGCGAGACCGTCAAAACTCAGATCCCCTCGGGGACTTTCAGGCCTTCTTTTTCCGAGGAGGACTCTTGGACGGGGACGATGATGAGGTATTCCCCCAGGAATCAAGGAATCTCTGGGCTTGAGCCGTGGAGGTGAAACGCCATGGCTTTCCGTCCTCCATGGAGAATCAGAGCACTGCAGAGCAAATTTTATGCGGTGGCGAACCAGTGATTGGCACACGTCATGGAAGGATTTTCGCATTTTAGACGTTTCCAAAGAGTAGTCTGCGAAAAGTAACAGCTTGAGACCATCCACTACAAGGTTGCGTTGAGTGCGATAGGTTTGGAATATATTTTGTTTGTCATAGTAGTCAAAGTAGCGCACTATCACAGGCCTAGGTTTGGTGTCACCTCTGGGTGGACCCAATCTATGCGCCCTCTCAACCTTGCAGGCTGCAGATAAACCCAAGGCTTTGGGTATAGTGGTGGCGCAGAACGCACGTAAATCTATTGGTTTCACAGTTTCTGGAATGCCTATTACTTGTAGATTGTTGCGTCTGGAGCGATTCTCCAAATCATCTACCTTATCTTGCAGAGTGTGTATGCATTTGGCCATGTCACCGTAAGCGCAATGGGAGTCTGCGGCGTCATCTTCCAGACCACTTATACGTTGTTCCATGGCGTGTACGTTTTTGCTTTGCGCCTCAATAGCGGCATTTTATTTGCCTAAGTGCAACTGCAGAGTGTCGGCAATGATGGCGGCTATGTCCACTTTAAGATGGGACAGTGGGATTAAAGAAGACTGAACGTTAACGCTACGGTTGATTCGGAGGCCTGTTGCAACTTTATTGACTCTCATCTTGTTGATTTAAATAAAATCCCTACACTTAAAAAAATCACAGCCGCTTTTTGTCAGACTTATTGATGGCACCTCACTAACATCGGGTTCCATTATTCGACACACTCAACCTTTAATGGTCATGTGTAACCAAAATCATGTGGAGTATCTCAATTTTGACGTCATTCCATCCCCTATTTTCCCTATCATTTTGGGTCTTCCTTGGTTGAAATTACATCAAACCAGTCTCTGTTGGGAATCCTTGACCCTGGAATTACACTCATCTTATTGCCAGGAGACCTGTTATCATTCCATTCCCATCTTGCAGGTCGATAGATCACAGATACCTGATCCTTATCAAGAATTTTCAGATGTCTTCCGCAAGAAATTGGCTGACACCTTACCTCCTCACAGGTCGTACAATTGCCCTATTGATACCTCCCCAGGCACTACTGTTCTTTTCGGGCGCTTATATCCTTTATCTCAACCTGAACCAGGGGCGGACTGACCAATCGGGAAGTTGGGCACTGCCCGAGGGCCCGTGGCCAGGAGGGGGCCTGTGACCCCTGCCCCAGATTACAATTCCCTTTACTTATGCCAGCCTGTCTGTAGAGCAGCTTAGAGCCCCCCACATGGCCTGCTGGGATCTGTAGTCCTTCCAGCATTCTGGGCCGAGCTGAACTGATTGAAATGGGCAGGCTCTGAATGCAGGATACCGATAAAATATTGTGGAGGATATCCAGGCATCAGAGAGGAAGGTGCAGATAGGTGGAGGGCAGTATCCCACGCACACAACCAAGCTCTACTGCCAGCGCAGAGATGGGGGGCCCACCAAGGAGGGAGACGGAGGAACAAAAACACTGCCGCATATAAGCAGGGCAGTCGGGCGCATCATGCAGCAGACTGGGCCCTCTGTATAAAGTACTGCTGATATTTGTAGTCCTCTATAGCAGGTGCCATTCTGCATTGCAGCAAATACCAGCAGTACTTTATACAGTAATGCAATTGCTGTTTTAAAGTATTGCTGGGATGTGTAGTCCTCTCTAGCCTATGGCATTCTGCATTGCAAAAATACAGAATGCCACCCTCTATAGAGGACTACAAATACCAGCAGTACTTTATAAAGGATCCACCTATACCCCACAGCTCCTCCTCCCCACCACACGCACATCCGTGGTGAGACCTACCCGCCCGCACCCTCCGCACAGCCATGTTGTGACCCTGCTGCCCATAACAGCCCTGATGAGACAAGAACGCATCCTTGATGAGACAAGCATGAAGCCATGGTGAGACAAGCATGAAGCCATGGTGAGACAAGCATGAAGCCATGGTGAGACAAGCATGGAGCACTGGTGAGACCATGCACAGCCATGGTTTGACCCAAACACAGCCATGGTGAGACCCGAACGCAGCCATGGTGAGACTGCACAGCCCTGTGAGACCCTCACAGCCCTGGTCACACCACTGACCTCTGCAATCTGTGTTACAACTGACCTTTGTACTCTGCGTCACACTGCTGACCTCTGCACTCTGCATCAAACCACTGACCTGTCCGCTGCGTCACATTGCTGACCTCTCCACTCTGCATCACGCCGCTGACCTCTGCACCCTGCGTCATACTGCTGATCTCTGCACTCTGCTTCACACTGCTGAAATCTGTGTTACAATTGGCCGCTGCACTCTGCGTTACAACTGATCTCTGCTCTTCAGCAATTTAATATTTCAAATTGATTTGGTTGCGTTAGGTCCCTACAGCAGCCTTCTGGGGAACCACACAGCACTTCTGCTGCCCGCACATCTTCCCATCCTTAGACCTTATGCACACCTCCTGGGACCCTACGCACCCCTCCTGTGACCCTCTGCGCAAGACATCAGGCCGGCACCTTGGAGCAGAGCAGCAGCACAGAGTATGTACCAAATTCATATACCATTATTCTGCATTGTTGTATAATGTATTGCTAGGATTTGACAGGGACCATAGGGAACAAAAGTAGTCACACTCCAGAAGGAAGGAGTGTGAGAAGGATTGGTGTCAGAAGGATTGGTGTCCGCACCAATTCAGAGATGATTTGAGGATCTTTAGCTGAGTGATACACAAATAGATACAATTTTGGTAATAGTTAAGGTACTTGAATGTACTTTAAAGGTTATCCCCTGAGTTTAGTGTCACTTTAATGCAGATATGCTGACTGGTTATTCAGATGTAGGGCAAAAATCCTTGCGCTGGCCCTGCTGCCCCCCCCCCCCCAATAGTTGCTATTTAATGGTTCTGCTCTGGGATCTGCAGTGCAATGGTTCTGGTCTAAGGTTTAGAATATTCAGTTCCCCTGTCGATTCTCCTACTACTGTAGTTCTCTGGAAATGTACCCAGGATAATTGGCAAAACTAAAGAATCTAGGTCAAAATAGCTCACTTTCCAAATTTGGTCTAGATTTTGAAATTCTCCTACCAGTTCCCTGGCAATTAAATTAAACTTTTAGTGAATAGATCTGCTATTTTGAAAATATTGTGGAGAACTAATTCTGTAACACATATGTGGGTGGAGCTTGTGGGTGGGCGGGCGGAGCTTGCAAAACCTAAAATTCATCTTTTTTTCTCTGAAAGCTAAAAGTGGTCACCTAGCATACAATGTCACTAAGTGTCACACTTGGTGACAGCGACATACTTTGAACATCACTGTCATGAGGGGGTTAAATAAAAACAAATTAACCCCTTAGGGTGAAAAAAATCTGCAGCCCAGCTGCAGATTTTCATTGTAATGGATTCATTTTTATATTATGATAGTATAAAAATATATTTAAATATATCATTTTTATTTCTTACACTTACCGTATATACTCGAGTATAAGCCGTCCCGAATATAAGCCGAGGTACCTAATTTTACCACAAAAAACTGGGAAAAAGTATTGACTCAAATATAAGCCGAGGGTGGGAAATGAGGCAGCTACTGGTAGATAGATACCAATAAAATTACATGAATATTTATTTAAAAGAAAAACAATAACCTAGCTCTGTAAGTGGAAAAGGGGGTACAGGGCTACATATCATGTACTACGGATCATTTAACCCATTCATATTAGCAGAGGATAATTGTAAATCTATTGTTCAGTGCATTCTATATGTAGTATATAGTACATGTACATATAGAGTGCCTGCAACAATACATTTACAATGATCCTCTGCTAACATGAATGGGTTAAATGATCCATAGTACAGGGCTACATACAGATCATTTAATACATTCATGTTAGTATAATTGTAAATGTATTGTCTGCACTGTATTAGCAGTATATACTCTATATAGAGTATATACTGCTAATACAGTGCAGACAATACATAATTGCTTAATAAATCTCCCCCCCAAATCTGCCCTCACTCACTGTGTCCGTGTGCCGGAGAGAGCAGGGACGAGTCAGCGGCGCGCTGGTCCAGTGGGAGGAGCTCCAGGTGGGGTCCTAATTTAGCTGACTTAGAGGTGCCTGCCAGCTAAATTACAACCCCACCTGGAGCTCCTCTCGCCTGACCAGCGCGCCGCTGACTCATCCCTGCTCCCTGCTCCTGACTGGCCGCTGCTGGTTTTTTTTTTCTTCTTACTTACCTTGCCGAGCGTCGCGTCACTGCTGCTTTGGTGGGCGGCGCTCCGAGCTGGGTCATCTGGCAGTCTCCGGCCACCTAAATTAGGACCCGGAGACTGCCAGATGACCCCGCTCGGAGTGCCGCCCACCGGAGCAGCAGTGACGCGACGCTCGGCGAGGTAAGTAAGAAGACACCTGACGCTGACTCGAGTATAAGCCGAGGGGGGCACTTTTCAGCCAAAAAAATGGGCTGAAAATCTCGGCTTATACTCGAGTATATACGGTAATTTAATTTTTTTACACTTTAGTTTTTTGTTTTTTTTTACACTTTCCACCATTTTCTTTAAAACATTTGTTACGTGTTCATTTTATTTATTTAATTGTATGAAGCAGTCCTTGTGAATTAATCTCACTATTACTGTTTGATAATTTAATTTAATTAAATTTGATAATTTAATTTAATTTGGTTATTATTAGGCTGCTTCAAACTTAAGAACAGCCAATAATAACTTTTAGTGAGACTGATCCTGCAGCATTTCAGGATCAGATGTCATTAAAGGTTTTCTGATCGTTCCAACAATGATCAGAAACCTGCAACATTCTTTCAGTAATAGAAACAATGTTTCTATTGCTGAAAGTTTAGGGGAAAAAAGCCGGTTTACATCAGGATTTCCCAATATATACCAGCTGTCAGTGAGAGCAGTAAATGTAGCTCTGCTTTCACTGTCAGACACCCGATTCCTGAAAGGGATTAGGTCTCTGAAAAACCTTAACTCTTTCATTAATGGATGCCTCAATACTGAGGCATCCATTAATGAATGGTAACTGCTGATTCTCAGCGGTTACCAGCCTTAAAGGACCCCAAATAGCTAAACACGTACAGTGTACGTGATGAGTCATTTGGGCACTTCATGGCGGGACGTACAGTGTACGTCTCCCGTCACGAAGGGGTTAAAGGAGCTTACAATCTAATCAGTATTAGATCGGGGGACAAATGGAAAATGGCTTTCTGCACACGTTATGCACTATATGAGTATAGGGCAATGCCTTTTGGTCTATACAATGCTCCCGTCACTTTTTTATTTTTTATCAATGACATCTTCCGAGACCTACAATACCTTAAAAGAAATAAGACAAGTTAGATGGAGTTTCTTTTTTGACAGATTTGACATCGTCATTACATACAGACCCGGCTCCAAGAATGGCAAGGCTGATTCTCTTTCTAGAATCAATGAGGCATAATTCCCAACAAACAACCCTATTTCAATACTACCACAGGATAAGATAATTGCCACCACTGTCAATCTTAAACAAGATCTCAAGGACGCCTTTACATGCGGAATTATCAACCCTACTAGCCGAACTTCAAGCGGATGAAGAAGGGTTTTTCTACATGGAAAACAAACTCTATATACCCCCTTCTGTTCAAGTACAGATTTTAAAACTTTTGCATGATGCCCCACTAGGGGGGCATTCAGGAATTAACAAAACCATAGCTCTAATAAAACGTTATTTCTGGTGGCCAAATATGGTTAACACCATCCAAAATTATATCAATTTCTCTGACATCTGCGCTACCTCAAAACATCATAGAAAATCACCCTATGGGTTATTAACAAACTATCAGTTCCTGATATTCCATGGGAAGTCATCTCCCTAGACTTCATAGTTGAGCTTCCCCCATCAAAAGACCACAATACCATTCTTGTCGTGGTAGACCTCCTAACAAAAATGGCACACTTTGTACCACTTCTTCAACTCCTGAATTCTATAGAAACTGCAGAAGCCTTCCTATCCCACATCATTAAACTACATAGGACTCCAAAACAAATTATCTCTGGCTGGGGAAGCCAATTCATCTCTAAATTTCCGGAAGGCCATGTGCAGTAACCTACAGATTGATCACCAGCCCTCGGCCGCATACCATCCCCAGACAAACGGTCAAACCGAGAGGATAAACCAATGCCTAGAACAATATATACGTTGTTCCTGCACACAATTACAAGATGATTGGTTGGAGCTCTCAGTGCTTCCACTAACCAAACGCCTTTTTTCCCCCAACTATGGCTTTTATCCAAACCCGTTTCCACCAAATAATTTTTAAACGAACAACCCTTCTACTGAAAACTTAATTGGTCGACTACAACAGGTGGTTGGCCAACTTAAGACCAACATTCAAGATGCACAAGCTAAACAAAAATATTATTATGACCGCAGAAGAAGGAAACCTCTGGAATACCAGGAGGGAGATCATGTATGGCTTTCCACCAAGAATCTTAACCTCAAAATCCCTTCTAAGAAACTGAGCAAATTATTCATCGGACCTTTCCCCGTACACAAGACTATTAATCAATCCACAGTTCGGCTCACTCTGCCTGGTTACCTGAAGATACTTCCTACCTTTCATGTATCCTTGATAAAACCTTATGAATCCAATACCTTCCATAACTGGGTGCCTCCCCCATTGCTTCCTGTACAAGTGCAAGGAGAAGCAGAGTACGAAGTGGAAAAGATTCTGTCAGATTAAAGCTATAGATTATAGATTCTGTGGCTGTCAGATTAAAGCCAGGAAATTCGAAATGCTCGGCCTCCTAGCAAACGCCGAGCATTTTCCGCTGTGGACTCACCCTAATGCTACACCTGTGCTGTGTAGCTCACCGATCCTCTGTTGAAGCGGTGCCTCTCTCCTCCCTCTGCTGCCACGCTTTCTTCCTGCTGCCATCACTGACAAGCTGCAACTCCTCTCCTGCTGGCTTCACCTCCCTCCAGCCAAGGCTGCTACTTCTCTCCTTGCACTTGTGCTATTCTGCCTCGCTGCTGCCAGCACTATCTAGCTGCATCCCCGCTGCCTGCTCAGCTTTCAACTCCACCTTCAGCCCTGCTCCAGCATCCAGCACACCGAAAGCCTCTTCAGGGATACCCCAGCAGGATTCCTGGACTTGTGGTTCCTCAAGACATCTTTTACTCCATGCCGAGCCTCCCACAACCGCAAGCATAACAATCTCACTATTGTTACCGCCTCATACTCTATTTGTTGGCAAACTTCCCTCTTAAAGGGACACTCCACACTTATACTTGTGCCACTGGACTTGTAGTTCTCAATTTATTAATAGACATTATTGCTCTTTATGAACTTTCTGGCAGAATTGCTAAATTACCCACGTAGTGTAATCAGTCTACCTTACTCAAAGTCTGAGCAGTTTCAATCCGCAGTTGTGATACATCACCCAAACCCTGACTACACAACAATGAAGGGGATTGTGCGTTACATTGACTGACTAGCACATCAAGGATTAAAGTGGGGACTTGAAGTCCCAATAGGTAAGTGGTAACTGTCAAAGGTGGGATTTTCCCTTTTACTTTGGTGTGATTTCTCCTTCCTATCACATCAGTAGCAGGTTATCTCTCCCTAACTGGGACACAGACATTAACAAAAAACCTAACAGAAGTTTTAATCCTTCCACAAGACAGCCAAAACTAAAACATGTTTTGGCTAGAGAAAAACAGCAGTTAACCTTGTTTAAATTAAAAATATGTTAGAGTTTTGATATTTGTGTATATAATTGGCTGTACACAAGGGGGCATTGGTGACTGAATGTGTAAATTTTAGCCAGAAAGAACATCGATTTTAATGACTAGGAATGGCATTGCAGAAGTAAGGTTTTTTTTTGTCTGCATCATATAAGTTGTAATAAAATCATCCAGTCCACAGCTTACCCACTCATGCTGGAAGAGAAAAAAAACCCCTTTATACTGAATGTAAAAATATCTTCAGTCTATATGGTGGCAATACACATTTTTATTTGTGCAGTTAATGACTGGAAATGGGATTGCAAAAGTAAGATTTTTTTTTTGTCACTATGACCGTTATGTGTGAAATTAGCTTTCATTGTACAAGAAGAAATGTTAAAAAAAAAGCAGTCAAAACAACAAAATTCAAACAAGAATCGTTTTTTCTCTTTCATTGGTACACAAGTAAGCCTTTCTGATTGCTCTCCTTACTGCCTGAGAATGACACTGCAAAAATAAGAGTTTTCATTAAAGTTTATAATTAAAAGCCTTAGGTGGAAATACACATTTTCTTTCTTGCCCATCAACAACCACAACACAGTAATTATTTTTTTCAAGCAAATGTTTATGATTGCTCGAGTTATTGTTTGAGAACGAAATCACAAAATCAGCTTTTTTACACTTTGTCCTAACAAAGTACTCAGTTGTTGTCCATTATTAAAGCAGACCTTTACCCCTTTCACTAAAAATCACCTCAGTATGCAACTCTGCATGCTAATATGACATCATCTTACATTCATTAGTTAAACAAACATATTTTTCTTTTACAATTATTGTTTTTCCACTCCCTAGTCCTCTTGGGCATTAGTGATGTAATGTGCCCAAGCATTGCATTCTGGGAAGGTTACATCAGCAGTGCATTGCAGGGAAATCTCATCTGTAATCTCACGAGATCTCAGAGAAAGGCATATACCTCCCCTGAGATGATGTGCATGGTCACATGTCCTAGTCAAGTGTGCCAGAGTCCCAGGAGGTAAAGGGAGATATAGTAACCGGCCCTTAGTAAAAATGGCCACTGTGAGAAGAATGGGGATGAAAAGAAAAATAAGGCATGAAAAGAATAAAAAGCCTGCAATTATCTATAATTATCTTTGTGTAAATTGCCATTACTAAACATTTCAAAAAGTGTATTTGTTGTAATCGCAAATATATGGGTAAAATTCCTCTTTAAGGCCAATCAGATTAAGAGCACATAATGAGGAGTAGAAACCTTCCCTAACTTTGTGTCTGTCCTTTCCAATTTAACTCCCTATTATAATATTTGCTAACTGAGAGCCACTTGACAATGGGCATGTCACCTTAACCAACTTAAAAAAGGGAGAAGTAGTTATAAGAACAGCTAGCAAAGCCAATTAACATATGAATGACTGTATGGCAAAGAAAGAGTTACAATGTGAAAAATTATAGAGAGCTGCATTAGTAAAACACTGTAATGTTTTGCTGATGTAGTAAGGAAAATGGTGAGTTAAAATAAGAAGGATTATGGGAGAACTTCTTAAAAACTGGGAGAGAACCTGGGGCCGTTGCCCAATGCAACCAATCAACTTCTCCGTTTCATTTTCAAAGCTTAACTGAACAAACCAAAAAGATTAGTGATTGGTTACTTTGGGCAACTGCTCCTGATTTTGTCTCCTCCAGTTTTTTAGGAATTCCCCACTATGGGGGGAATTTATCAAAACTGGAGTAGACAAAATCTGGAGCAGCTGTACATGGCAACCAATCCGCTTTTCTCCAGTTTGTTCAGTTAAGATTTGAAAATTAATGAGAGGCTGATTGGTTACCATGCACAGCTGCTCCAGATTTTGTCTGCTCAACTTTTGATCAATTCCCTTCTATGTCTTTAGCTCTAATCAGCCAGGGTGTAAAAATGTTAATATTCTTAAAATAATGATATAAAACATAAACAAAATGTGTTACTGGCAATAGCATGATCCAAAAGCATGTCCCTGTTTATATGTTGTTGGGTCTTCTGGAATGGAGACTTCAGAAAACCTCCCTAGCAATAGCAACAGATTTTATCTTCTTTGAGGTAGGTAGCCACCATACTTCTATTTTTTTGACCCTGTGATTTATTGGTATGCTCACATTTTATATATTGTTACAAATCTTACTAGAAATTTGGATTCTAAGTGTGCAAGACTATCCCATGGAATGTTCTGTTTAATTGTGTTTTTCTCAGGTGTCAGATGTTTCATATAGGTTGATTGGTCCTTGGTCTGGTTGAGAACAACCCTAAAGGTGCCCATACACCTGACAATTATCATACGATAATCGCGGGTGATCCCGCAATTGTACGACAATCGTAAGCTTGATGGGCAGCGTGTGACCGCATTTACTGTACATCGTACGATTTTCGTATAACGAGCACGCTAGAAAACACGCCGTGCGCGATCGCAAGACGAAAGCCGCACTGCCCAAGGTGCGCAAGTGCACACTGCCCGCTCACCATTGCAATCATCTGCAAGCCCTCCCATCAGCGGGGAGGACTTGCGATGATCGCAAGTACGATCTGCCTGTCCATGATGGGCAGGTCGTGCAAACTTTTAATCACCTTACAACAATCGCGCAACGAAAGTCGTGCGATGGTTGTAAGGTATATGGCCACCTTCAGTTGCATATGCATTTGCCTCCAGTTGTTACTTATAATTTTAATTATTTCAGTAATATATTTTAATACATTTAAAAATATATGAAATATTTTAAGCTAGTTTTAATGAAACCTTCTTAATGTACAGCTGCCAAAGTCTTTGATTTTATACATGATCGTTGTATACATTATATTATTTTATTTTTAATTTCCCTTTGCACAATGCACTAATTTAATTCTGCATACATATTATCTAATAATTTAACTTGCAGTAACCATTTAAACAAGGTGATCTTTCACGTTAATGAAACTTTTACATCCTGTGAAGTTAAGTCTGGTCTATTCAGTCTGTATTGAAATTCCCAGGCTTCAAAGAGCCATACAACACCTGGTCTCATTATATTTCCTAGGCACTTTCTAGACAGATCATTACAGTTAAACAACCTTGACTACAAGGTTTTGAAATGGTGTTGTTTAGCATTGTTAATAATGTTTTCAAAGGAGAACTGACTGTCCATTATTTCTGCTTTGTACTGTTTTGTGATGGATAATGTAATACATGTCACTTTCAATAATTAAGTTAGAGCATTTGATTAACAAACATATTGCTATTAAGATTATTTAAAAAAAAAAATTCTTACACATATTATACATGTTACCAAGTTACAAAATTAACTAGATTGATAAAAACAAAAATATCCACCAACCTCTCAAAACAACTCCAGCATGACAAAGCCCTCTGGGCAACTCTGGCAAAAAAAATTACCTGAAATGTTAGTTTAATTCCATAGAAACAAAGTACTATCCTTTACTAATTAAACTTGGATATCAGAAGTTGTAATCAAAGCATCCAGTCCATATACCACATCTTACCCAATAATACTGAAAAAAGAAAACACCCTTTATACTAAACTTAAAAATATCTTCATGCTATATGGTGCTGGTAATCGGAGTTCTGCTTTAACCACTTCAAGACCAGGTGTTCAGTGATCAGCGCTGCAGTACTTTGACTGACGTTTATTCCGTCATGCAACGCTGTACTGAAATGAATTTTATAACATTTTTTGGGGACAGATAGAGCTTTCTTTTGGTCGTATTTAAACACCACTGCGGTTTTTAGTTTTTACTATAATTAGGAAAAATTACAGAAAATTCGTTTTTTTTAACATTGTTAGGAAACATTTATTATTACCCAGTTTTTTTGTAAAATATAAAAGATCGGGTCACGTCGGGTAAATAGACACCAAACATGTCAAGCTTTAAAATTGCGCGTACCCGCGAAATCGCAGAAAACTACCATACCATTGGCCATAGGCGACACTTTAAAAGCTTTTACCGCATGTGCGGCGTAACAGGCGCAATCGTGTTTTTTGCACGTATGCGCCCCCGACGCATGTTTGCATGCGTGTATGTATGGGTGGGTGACTTTGAGAAATTTTTTTGTTTTTTTATTCTTTTTTTGTGTAACTTTACATT
>NW_017308503.1:90220-90576 GCF_000935625.1 Nanorana parkeri
CCGCGGAGGGGGGGGGACCGATCGGCTCCCCATACACGTGATCCGCTGGCTATACAGTCGGCGGATCGCTTGTATGGTAACAGGTATCGCTGCCTGTTTTTAAATACCGGCCATTTCCCGCTCAGACACGAGGGGGTGTGTCTGAGCGGGCGTCTCTAGAGAGCTCCCGGCCCGGCCATTTTTTTACTACGGCCGGCCCGGAGGCAGTTAAAGATGTGGTATTGCAATGTTACATTTTTAATTTAAAGGAGAACTATGGGGTCAGTGTTTTTCCCCATAGTTCTCCTTAGGGTAACGGGAGGACACAAACTAGCGTCCTCCTGTTACCCTAAGCTCAGTATACCGCAAGCTACAGC
>NW_017308503.1:91185-94053 GCF_000935625.1 Nanorana parkeri
CCTAAGCTCAGTATACCGCGAGCTACAGCTCGCGGTATACTGAGACGCCGCAGCCGGAGCGGATCCCGACTTAGACGACGGGATCCGCCCAGCTGCATGAGTGACAGCTGGCTCTGCCTATCTAGAGGCAGAGCCAGCTGTACCCGCCCCCTCCCCCATCCGTTCCGCCAGTCAGCGCTGGCAGATCGGAGCGGGGAGAGGGGAATCCAGCCCCTCCCCCTGTCACGGCAGAGAGCCGTGACAGGATCGAGAGGTGAGCGAACCCGGTATGTGTTCGCTCACCTCCCGATCTACTGAGCCGACCTGTGACAGTCTCATTGTCACAGGTCGGCTAGAACTATGAGGTGAGTGAAAAGCACTCACCTCATAGTTCTCCTTTAAAGAAATATTAAAGGAGAACTATGGGGTTAAGTCTTTTCCCCATAGTTCTCCTTAGGGTAACGGGAGGACACAAACTAGCGTCCTTCCGTCACCCTAGGCTCAGTATACCGCGAGCCAGAGCTCGCGGTCTACTGAGACACCGCAGTATACCGCGAGCTGCTGCTCGTGGTATACTGAGACGCCGCAGCTGAAGCGGATCCCGACAATTGTGCCGGGATCCGCCCAGCTGTGTGACTGACAGCTGGCTCTGCCTATCTAGAGGCAGAGCCAGCTGTACCCTCCCCCTCCCCCGTCCGTTCCGCCAGTCAGCGCAGGGGAATCCAGCCCCTCCCCTGTCACGTCAGAGAGCCGTGAC
Organism: Nanorana parkeri; assembly: GCF_000935625.1. Taxonomy (NCBI): domain Eukaryota; kingdom Metazoa; phylum Chordata; class Amphibia; order Anura; family Dicroglossidae; genus Nanorana; species Nanorana parkeri. The sequence continues at coordinate 91,922 of NW_017308503.1, forward strand.
AGGATCGAGAGGTGAGCGAGCGCCGGTAACTGTTCGCTCACCTCCCGATCCGACCTGTGACAGTCTCATTGTCACAGGTCGGCTAGAATTATGAGGTGAGTGAAAAGCACTCACCTCATAGTTCTCCTTTAAACATTTGCACTTACATGAAACAGTGTTGCTTTTAGCACTCATGATGATATCACTGCATATGTTAATTAGGCTGCTTAATATATATTTTTTGCAATTTCAAAAGAAAAAATATGTAACAAATATAACCATAAAGATCAGACTACGTTAGTTAAGAAATTTCAGTTCAATGAGGTCCTAAAAATCACAATATGATACCTACATTCACTACTTTATATTATGGTGGGCCAAACAATAGTTAGGAAATCTGCAGTGAGAAAGTATAGAGGCTGCCATGGCTGACTTCTCTTTTGGAAGATACCAGTTCCCTGGCTGTAATACTGATTCAGTGGTTTGATTACTTTTTAAATTACCAACTTGGAAAAAGTATACAGATTACCAGTATTGACTTCACTCTGACTTTTATGATCCATATGCTTATTCCAGGTCATTGTCTCTAATGGCTGCATGGAGAGACAGCTAGGCAACAAGCAGTTTCAGAAGGAGGTCTGCAATGGCATTCCCCCATATTTCTCTCAGTACAGGTTTCTTTTAAATGTTTATGGGGTGTAACAAACTTCACAAAATCAATTGCTAAATACATAAAAAGTATTTATTTTGTATCTGGTGTATTAATCACTATAGTATTGACAGCATATATTTTTTTCAGCTGGGTTCATAGAACTGAGGCAGCCCTATGCTTCCCTAGACCCTCTGTTTTATAGAAGATTGTCATGTCTGTACTATACAGTATCTTTTTTGTTCCTTTTCTTCAGATAAATGTATTGTTCCTTTCCTGTATTTACAGGTACTGGAGCACTTAACATATTTACAGCAGTCAAAAAGCCACATCAGATTGTTCTGATATTCTTCATCCTATTTTCATCTGCATACCTTTCACAACTGAAGTATGATAAGGATCTTACATGAGGGTTGTGCAAAAAGCTGAGCCTAACAAACCACACGCTAACTTATGGGCATACCAAGATTTGTTGTTACGGTTACTCACATCTTCAAGTACCATCAAAGTTCATACAGGAAACAAAAGTTTTTTTAAAAATCTTTTCCCTTTTGAATGTCAACAATTGTTCAATGTTCGATCACTGCAGAAAAAACAAACAGCTGTTACTGTAGACGACTGTGGGTCGTGTGAGGCACTGGGTTTTTCCTATCAACAGTTGTATGTGTGAAATAAAAAGTAAGTGTAAACCCAAACAATGAACTTCTTGATATAACAAAATGCCATCTATCACATAATGTCATATCACACATCTATCATATAACAAAAAATTATCTTTATATATATATATATTACAGGTGAAACTCGAATAATTAGAATATCGTGCAAAGTTCATTTATTTCACTAATGCAACTTAAAAGGTGAAACTAATATATGAGATAGACTCATTACATGCAAAGCAAGATAGTTCAAGCCGTGATTTGTCATAATTGTGATGATTATGGCTTACAGCTCATGAAAACCCCAAGAACCCCAAATCCACAACCTCAAAAAAGTAGATTATTACATGCAATCAATAAAACAAGGATTGTACATAGAACAATATCAGACCTCTGAAAAGTACAAGCATGCATATGTACTCAGTACTTGGTTTGGGCCCCTTTTGCAGCACTTACTGCAATTACTTTTGCACGATATTCTAATTATTCGAGTTTCACCTGTATATCTCATCCTACAAGAGTGCAAATAAGAGAAGTTCATTGTTAGTGTTAAGAACACACTTTAAAGGATATTACACAGACTACCACTGTTGATCGATCCTTTTTATTTAAAATGCTAGTTCCCTTAATGTTATTAGGGATAAGTGAATCTGCTAGGGTGTTTTTTACAAACTGTTTCACAAATTTTGCTCGAAGTTTGAAGTTCTTGAAATCTATGAGGGGCTCATTTTTGTTATTCAGTTATGGATATTTGTAGGGCTAATTAGCAACTATTGCTTACAAAAGGGGTAGGAAGCTTGGCACTGTCATGGGGAATATGTACCAATGTCAAAATAAAAATATAT
>NW_017308503.1:94204-94571 GCF_000935625.1 Nanorana parkeri
ACCTTTTAATGTAGCTTTCATACCTACAGTGAAAATACATAAATTATTCAACCCACAGGCTTGAGGCATGCATTAACCCTGTAAGTAACTGTTAAAGAACAGTAAGATATTCATGGCAGAAACAAGCTAATCTGAATCTTATCTGCTTGAAAAAAAGGGCATCTTTCCCTCTAGTTTTAGCACACATGCTTTTTCATCAAACATTAAAAGGCCTGCTTTAAGTGGTGGAAAGAAATTGGGCAGTATTTTGCTTAGCCCACTGATTAAACCAGTGGTGGAACTACCATCAAAGCAGCAGCTCGGGGGCCCTGTAAGCAGCCGGAAGGAAGGTCTTCAGGGGTCACCAAGTACCAGCCTGCGGGCCAAT
>NW_017308503.1:94635-97313 GCF_000935625.1 Nanorana parkeri
TTTTGTGTGTGCGTTTTATTTTATCTGAGTGGGTGGGTATTATTCTGTGTGTGTGTGTATGTATTTCTCTATGTGTGTGTGTGTGTGTGTGTGTGTGTGTGATCACCCCATTCACATCTGTAAGTTTAGGTATGATTAGGGATTTCTGTATCAGGAACTTGCGTTTTCCTGCAGCAGGAATCCCTAATCTGGCGTTTACAAGCGGCAACTGTCACCTAGTCAAGTTAACGATCAGGTGACAGCCACTGCATGTAAAAGCCTGCACACCAAATACATTTTGTATGTGATATGATTACATGTGGTTAGGAATCAATCACTATCCCTGGATGCATGATTGATGCGTCCAGGGATAGTGATTGTTTTCTAACTGCATGTAATTATATCATCTATAATAATACACGCTGTAGCTTAGGCACTGTGCCACATGACTGTAGCAATGTGTTGTTCAGTGGCATTTGTTTTTTGGTGGGGTGGCATACACAATTTTGCTATGACTGACGTTTATTCCGTCATGCAACGCTGTACTGAAATGAATTTTACACCATTTTTTGGGGACAGATAGAGCTTTCTTTTGGTGGTATTTAATCACCACTGGGGGTTTTATTTTTTATTATAATTAGGAAAAATTACTGAAAATTTTGAAAAAAAAAACGTTTTTTTTAACATTATACGTGTCATAATTCAGAAACACGTTTGCAAGATTGCAACATTAAACTGGCAGCTTTAAAAATGGCTGAACATTTTGTAAAAAATTGCATCCCTGTTTCAACGATTTTTTTAGATAAATATCTTCAGGGAAGCCTATCCCACCTCAAACTAACCACAAATGGTTATCACTTGCCCCTCCCTTATAGACAGGTCATGTATCACTTGCCCCTCCCTTAGAAGGGACCCCATTAAAAAAAAAAAGTGTGGGGTACCCCCTCAAAGTCCTACCAGGCCCTTAAAAATGGGGGTCCCTCCTAAAATTCCCAACCAGACCCTTGATCCGAACACAGGCCTGGTAGGGCAGGAAAGGGGGGGGATGAGCATGCGCACCCCTCCCCCTCCCTGCGATACCAGGCCAAATGCCCTCAGCACTGGGAGAGTGCTTTTCCAGGGCCGACCCTGGAAAAGCACCTTGTCCCCATGCCAAGGGCAATGGTTTTGGGGATGCGGGCAGGGGGCTTATTCACATCGGGGTACCCCTTTAATAAAGGGGCATCCAGATGCGCCCCCCCCTTTTGAATGAGTAAGGTGTACTTGTTCCCCTACCCAAACCCTACTAAAGGGTTACAGTAAAATAGTAAAAAAGACGCCAGACTTTCGAGGAAATCCTTTAATTGCAAAACCCCCCCCCCCAAAAGTCAAGTTTTTGACAAGTCTTTTATTTAAAAAACAAAAATGGATCCATGGACGGAGTCCTAGGGTCAATCACGATGTCCAGCGTTGTCCATGACGACGACTTGACGAAATAAAAAAAAATAAATAGAAATAATTTTTTTTCAAAACCTGACACCCGCCAACCCGTCCGCTAGCGACGAACTCCCTCCGCAGAATGGCATTCTGACAGATGAGTTGCAGATTCCTGAGTCTATTGCATTGGGGCATTGAACTGTATGTACAGTATATATCTATATACACATATACATATATTGTTTGTTTTTTTTAGTTTCAGGGGAAGGTGATGTAATGTGACAGTTTTTCTAAAACAATACAGACTAACGATTTCAGAACAGTGGTGGAGCGCCAGAGCTAGGTCCCAGCTGAAACCAGTGGCGTAACTACCACCATAGCGGCCGTCATGCGGCCCGGGCCAGAGGGGGCCCGGTCGGGAGCAGGAGAGAGGCTCGGGGATCCTAAACTTCCATGTGGCCGCAAGTTAAAATCTGTGCAGGGTCGCACGGAACCTAAGGACACCTGCACTCCTCTCCCCTGCCACAGTGTAGAGCGGGGGGAGGGCGGAGTCATCTCCTGCCTGTGTTCGGCTGGAGAAGAAGCAGCAGCGTCTGATCTCCACTGCTGGCTAGGACTGCCGACAGGTAAGCAGGGGGGGGTTCTGCTGACAGGGTCTTATCCTCATATCTACTGAGCTGCAGGAGCCATTAACACTGGCTGCGGCTCATTCATATGCTAATTGTGTGGTCTGCATATTAATGACCCGCAGTATTCATATGTAAATCCCGCCATGCAGCATTAATATGCAAATCGCTCTTCCCACTCCAAGGGAACTGAATGAGGGGGATGGGACAGGGGGAAGTCAGTTTCTAGAGTTGAAGAGTAGGGAAAGCAGGTTTAGGGCTTCTTCACATCATATACAGTGCGTTCCAGTGTTGTTAGCTGCTGGAACGCACTGTATCACATAGTAAACTCTCCCGGGTGGGAAGGGGCGTGGTGGAGCATTGAAGTCAATGGCACCGTATCTACGCCCCCTGCACACAGTGCGAGCGCCCACACCAAACGTGTGGCACATCAGTTCCTGTGTTGCGGTCCAGTGTGATCGGAAAAATGCTACATATATGCAGCACCAGAACACAGGGGGGGGTTTACTATGTGATACAGTGCGTTCCAGCAGCTTACCGCACTGGAACGCAGTGAATGTGGTGTGAACAAGTCCTTATAACCGGCCAGAGGAAGAGAGGTGAGATGCTGTGCATCCACACTGCCCACCCACACTGCTACCCACCCACTCTGTATAC
>NW_017308503.1:97545-99867 GCF_000935625.1 Nanorana parkeri
ACTCTGTGCACCCACCCACACTGCCCATCAATTCTAAGCACCCACATCTCCCATCCACTTTGTGAATTCACCCACCCACATCACCCACTCTGTACCCACACCGCCACCCACCCACACTGCCACCCACTCTGTGCACCCACCCACACTGCCCATCAACTCTAAGCACCCACATCTCCCATCCACTTTGTGAATTCACCCACCCACATCACCCACTCTGTACCCACACCGCCACCCACCCACACTGCCACCCACTCTGTGCACCCACCCACACTGCCCATCAATTCTAAGCACCCACATCTCCCATCCACTTTGTGAATTCACCCACCCACATCACCCACTCTGTACCCACACCGCCACCCACTTTGTGCATTCACCGACAGTGCCCATAATTTCTGTGCACCCACACCTCCCATCCACTCTGCATCCACACCACTCACCCACTCTATCCACACTGCTCATACTGTGCGCCCACAACACCCACACGTCGCCCACTTTGTAACCCCACTTTTCCCAGCTTCACTGGTGTAACTGTTTTTTTAAGTTATATTTACACTGCCACACCAAAGAAATTCAGGGAAGTGGGTTATATTGCACTGTGTAATCCTTATGGTGCGTGGCAGTGTAATTACAACAAAAATAACACTGCTACACCAGTGAAGCCAGGGAAAGTGGGGTTTCAAATGATAAACCCAGTGTTATTTTAAGTTAAACTTATAACCCCCTTGTGTAATTACAAATCCCATTTTCCCAGCTTTATTGGTGGCACTGTTAAAGAATTATGCCTTGTTACACAGTACGTTCTGGCATCGGACAGGAATGTCAGATGTCCCACTTAGGTGTGGCCGCTGTACCAACTGAAGTTAATGACCGGGTGACAGCGGCCATATCTGTAAGCGCAGACAGTCCGCGCGTAATGTACGTGATATGATTAAATGCAGTTTTGAATAGATCACTGTCTCTGGACGCATGTATCCTGCGTTCAGGGACAGTGATCTATTTAAAACTGCATTTAATCGTGTTATATAATAATAATGATAATATATGCTGTAGTACAAGCACCAGAGGGTGGTGCGGGTTGGGGGTGCCCTATACAAAATTTTGCTATGGCGCCCCATGATTTCTAGTTACACCCCTGGCTGCAACCCTGGTAGTTCTTGTGAAAATGCCAAGTATCATCACTGGTATATGACCATCCCTACTTGTATATGTAGTGAATGAAAAAACACATCTAGAAGTTTCTTGAATTTATCAAATCTATCAGCAGATACTACTGCTTGTGGAAGGGAATTCCACATATTTACTACTACAGTAAAAAAAAACTTTCACAGTCTAAGATTAAACCTCCTCTCTTCTAACCTCTTGTTGTGTCCTCATGTCCTAAAAATAGTTCTCGGTGTAAACAACTTGTTCCAAACTTATGGTCCCCATTGATGATTTTGAAGATTGCAATTAGGTCCAATCTTAAGCGCCTCTTTTCTAAGGTGAATAAGTTTAATTGCTGGAGGTGATCTTCATAACTCAAGCCTCCTATCCCTTTAATTAATTTTGTAGCCCGTCTCTGGACTCTCTCAAGCTCAAGGACATCTTTCTTGAGGGATGGTGACCAAAACTGCACTGCATACTCAAGATGAGGCCGAACCAGTGATTTATAAAGTGGAAGTATTACTCTTTTAAACCTTGCTAAAATCTCTCTTTTAGTGCAGGACAGTATCCTGTTCGCTTTGCTGGCCGCTGCTTGGCATTGCATACTATTGCCAAATCTGTGATCTATGAGAAACCCCAGGTCTTTTTCCATGTCCGACTTCCCTAATGTAGAACCACCCAAATAGTAGTTTGCGCACACGTTCTATGCTCCCATGTGCATAATGGGGGGTGTGATTTGGGGGTCACTGTAGACCATAAACTCAATAATAGATTACAATGCCAGGTTGCGGTAAGCAAAGCTAGTAGAGTCCTGTCCTGCATCAAGAAGGGAATGTTTTGCAGGGATAAGTCTATAATTTTGCCACTTTACACATCACTGGTTCGGCCTCACCTGGAGTATGCGGTGCAGTTTTGGGCACCGGTACACAGAGGGGATGTCTTTGAACTGTAGAAAGTCCAGCGAAGGGCGACCAAACTCATCAAAGGGATGGAGGACAAGAGCTATGAGACACGGTTACTAAATTTAAATATGTTCACGCTGGAATTAAGGAGATTAAGGGGGGACATGATTTTCATGTACAAAATGTTCTATAGTCATAGCAACATTAGCAACAAACTCTTTACGATTAATTCCGTAACAAAGACTAGAGGCCACCACCTGAAACTGGTAGAAAAAAA
>NW_017308503.1:101078-117211 GCF_000935625.1 Nanorana parkeri
GATTAATTCCGTAACAAAGACTAGAGGACACCACCTGAAACTGGTGGAAAAAAATTCAAACACAAGGGGCGAAGGGGGTTCTTCTCAGTTCGAGCGGTTAGGGTCTGGAACTCGTTGCCACAAGCAGTGATTTCAGCTAATAGTGTGGAATCGTTCAAGAAGCTTTTGGACGATTTCCTGAGAAACGGTAATATACAGGGGTACAAGTACTCCTAATAACGAGATGACTCAGGGATCTATACACACACACACACACACACACACACACACACACACTAGGTTGGACTTGATGGACATGTATCTTTATTCAACCTCAAATACTATGTAACTATGTAACATGGGGGTCACATATGCATACATAATCAGTATAATGTTTATGGCACAGGTAAAAGGAGCAAAAGGATATATCCGTATATACGTTGCGGAAGTTACCTCACTTCCAAAAAAAAAAGGAATAAATAAACGTAAGTCTATGGCAAAGGTTGTAAAAGAAGCAGCCGGATTTACCAGGGTTGCTATTGGAGACACAGGGATGGACACTCAGGTACAATCCTGTGACTGCTATGGGGGACGGCTTGGCAACCAGGTGCAGCAGTACATTATAGATAGTACTATTTTAGATAGTATGGCAATGAGACACATGCAGAGGTATGGTTGCTATTGGAGAAAGCTTGGCAAAGAGTCATATGCAGAGATATGGTTGCTGTTGCAGACAGCTTTGCAAACAGTCACATGCAGAGATATGGTTGCTGTTGCAGACAGCTTTGCAAACAGTCACATGCAGAGATATGGTTGCTGTTGCAGACAGCTTTGCAAACAGTTAAATGCAGAGATAGGGTTGCTATACGTGCAGTTCAGCAGTATGGTAAATCCTTCAGCTGCAGCAGTATGTTAAGGTGCCCATACACTGTACGATTATCGCACGATAATCGCGGGGAAATCCCACGATCGTACGATAATCTCAAAGTGTATGGCAGACGTGCGACCGTTTTTACTGTACGGTCGCACGTCTTTTGTCTAAGGAGCATGTTCGAAAACCAGCCAAAAATCTTATGATTTTCGGCTGGTTTGTGGCATGCTGGGGAGACAAATGCAGAACGGGCCGGTGTGCGCATGCGCACACTGCCCGTTCAGCATTGCGGTCATCGCAAGCCCGCCCCTCAGCGGGGCGGGCTTGCGATGATTGCAAGTACGATTGCAAGTACGATCTGCCTGTCCAAGATTGGCAGATCATACGTTTTTAAAAATACTATACAACCATCGCAAGACTAAGGTCTTGCGATGGTTGTAAAGTGTATGGCCACCTTTAGAGCAATCCCTCCAGGGAGCTTTGTCTCTGGCTTAGTTAGCAGGGCGGTGCAGGCTGTCTGTCAGCAATGTCTCTGGGAGGAGACAGGTTCAGTGAAGAGGAGTTAGGAGACTTGCCCAGAGTGTTCCTCCTTGCTCGAACACTGGGCAATTGAATGTTGGCGGCTTAAACCCTGGAGGTGGGAGGAGCCAGGATGACGGCGCAGGAGTGAGTCGGTTCCCTGTGCCGAACTCGGACCGAAGGACAGGGGAGTATATCACATCCAAAGAGTATTGATAAATGGGTTTTTTCACATTGAGGTCGAGAGTGGCATGCCTCAGGGTTCTGTATTAGACCAATACTGTTTAAACTGTTTATTAATGATATTGGAGAAGGTGTAAATAGTCATATTTCTGTGTTTGCAGATAATAATACAATTGGGAGGGTAATAGACATAGGATTAGACATTATAACATTACAGGAGAACCTGAATAAAATAGGGGTGTGGGTAACTACAGTCATGGCCAACAATATTGGCACCCTTGCATTTCTGTCAGATGATGCACCACTTTGCACAGAAAATTGTTGCAATTACAAATGTTTAGGCATTCTCATGTTTATTTCTTTTGTTTTGTATTGGAATGACACAAAAAAGTGGAGAAAAAAAAAGCCAAACCGGACACATTCCACACAAAAACTAAAAAAATGGACAAAATTATTGGCAGCTTCTCCAAATTGCAAGAAATAATTGCATTCCAAGTTTTTCTGGTAAAGCATGGACAATCTCAAGGTTACAAGTCCATCTCCAGAGATCTTAATGTTCCTGTGGTCACTGAGTGCAAGATTGTCAAGAGGTTTACAGACCATGAAAAACACAAAAGATAGAGCGCACTCCTGTAGGGTGGACAGGCTTCAATCAGGTGGTTGTTGTGTAAAGGTGTGCAGATCTCCTTATTTCAGGGAGAGGACCCTGTCTATAACAAACCACAAAACAAACAAAAGATCAGGAGCGCAACTACCAAAGATTCTTGTGTGTGAGTTTGGTCTGGCGAAGGGACCAGTGGACATATAAAATGAGGACAGAGTCAGGCACACTATTAGATCTTTAGGTGTGGAGTTTAGGTGTCTATGGCAATGTTACTGTTGTGACATTGCCATAGACACCTAAACTTCACACCCTAAAGATCTAATAGTGTGCCTGACTCTGTCCTCATTTTATATGTCCACTGGTCCCTTCGCCAGACCAAACTCACACACAAGAATCTTTGGTAGTTGCGCTCCTGATCTTTTGTTTGTTTTGAGGTTTACAGACCATGACACTGTAGCTAATCTCCCTGGACGTGGACAAAAGAGAACAAACAAAGGATTCTTCGAATGGTGGATAAAGACCCTCGATATTTAAACTGTTTATTAATGATATTGGAGAAGGTGTAAATAGTCATATTTCTGTGTTTGCAGATAATAATACAATTGGGAGGGTAATAGACATAGGATTAGACATTATAACATTACAGGAGAACCTGAATAAAATAGGGGTGTGGGTAACTACAGTCATGGCCAACAATATTGGCACCCTTGCATTTCTGTCAGATGATGCACCACTTTGCACAGAAAATTGTTGCAATTACAAATGTTTAGGCATTCTCATGTTTATTTCTTTTGTTTTGTATTGGAATGACACAAAAAAGTGGAGAAAAAAAAAGCCAAACCGGACACATTCCACACAAAAACTAAAAAAATGGACAAAATTATTGGCAGCTTCTCCAAATTGCAAGAAATAATTGCATTCCAAGTTTTTCTGGTAAAGCATGGACAATCTCAAGGTTACAAGTCCATCTCCAGAGATCTTAATGTTCCTGTGGTCACTGAGTGCAAGATTGTCAAGAGGTTTACAGACCATGAAAAACACAAAAGATAGAGCGCACTCCTGTAGGGTGGACAGGCTTCAATCAGGTGGTTGTTGTGTAAAGGTGTGCAGATCTCCTTATTTCAGGGAGAGGACCCTGTCTATAACAAACCACAAAACAAACAAAAGATCAGGAGCGCAACTACCAAAGATTCTTGTGTGTGAGTTTGGTCTGGCGAAGGGACCAGTGGACATATAAAATGAGGACAGAGTCAGGCACACTATTAGATCTTTAGGTGTGGAGTTTAGGTGTCTATGGCAATGTTACTGTTGTGACATTGCCATAGACACCTAAACTTCACACCCTAAAGATCTAATAGTGTGCCTGACTCTGTCCTCATTTTATATGTCCACTGGTCCCTTCGCCAGACCAAACTCACACACAAGAATCTTTGGTAGTTGCGCTCCTGATCTTTTGTTTGTTTTGAGGTTTACAGACCATGACACTGTAGCTAATCTCCCTGGACGTGGACAAAAGAGAACAAACAAAGGATTCTTCGAATGGTGGATAAAGACCCTCGATCAACTTCCAGACAAATTATAGCTGACCTTTAGGCACAGGGTACAACTGTGTCAGCTCACACTGTATAACAGTAGAAAGGCATCATGGCACACTCACAAACCAGCATGTAAAACAACTTGTCTCACCAAAGCTCACACTGTATATCTCCATCTGAATGAAAAGGGACGCTATGGTAGGAGACCCAGGAGGACCCCACTGCTGACGCAGAAACATAAAAAAGCCAGATTGGAGTTTGCAAAAATTACCTGAGGAACCCAAAATCCTTTTGGGTGAATGTGCTGTGGACAGACATAACAAAATTACAGCTTTATGGTAAAGCCCATCATTTTACTGTTTTCAGAAAAAGAAATGAGGCCTGAAAAAAATACAGTCCCTACAGTCAAACATGATGGAAGTTCACTGATGTTTTGGGGTTGCTATGCTGCTTCTGGCACTGGATGTCTTGACTGTGTGCATGGCATTATGAAATCTGAAGAATACCAAAGAATTCTTAGGCCCCAGTGTCAGAAAGTTGGGTCTCCGTCAGAGGTCATGGGTCTTACAGCAGGACAATGACCGAAAGCACACGTCAAAAAGCACCCAGAAATGTTTTCAGACAAAGCGCTGGAGAGCACTGGACTGGCCAGCAATGAGTCCAGATCTAAATCCCATAGAGCACCTGTGGAGAGATCTCAAAACAGCAGTTAGGAAAATTAACTCTTCCAATCTGAGAGACCTGGAGCAGTTGGCGAAAGAAGAGTGGTCCAAAATTCCTGTAGAGAGGTGTAAGAAACTCATTGATGGTTACAGGAAGTGATTGATTTCAGTAATTTTTCCTAGGGCTGTGCTACCAAATAGTTTTGCATGGAATGTGTCAGATTTGGGTTTTTTCTCTCCACTTTTTTGTGCCATACCAATGCAAATAAAAAAATAAACATGAAATGCCTAAACATTTTTACATAGTATTTGAGGTTGAATAAAGACATAAGTCCATCAAGTCCAACCTATTGTGTGTATGCATTTATGAGCTGATGTGTGCGTGTATGTGTGATTTTTCTCTTAGCTATACCTGTACCCCTTAATGTTCTGGTCTCCCAGGAACTCGTCCAGGAGTCTCTTGATTGCAACAATTTTCTGCGCAAAATGGTGCATTATCTGACAGAAATGCAGGGGTGCCAATATTTTTGCCCATGACTGTATATGGCAGATGAGGTTTAACCCCTTCGTGACTGACGACGTACAGTGTACGTCGCCAGCATCGGGGCTGTTTAAACAGACTCCCGGTGACTTTTGCCGCCGGGACTCTGTTTAAACTTGTAGAGCCGACTGTCGGCTTTACAACAGAAGCGATCCTGGCGACTTACCTGTATGGCATTCAGAAAATATATAATGTTGGGGGGTTTTAAGTAATTTTCAGGCCTAAAATGTGGAATATAACATGGGTACAAAAAATGAAAAAAAAGGCCTCGGTCATGAAGGGGTTAATGTTGAAAAATGTAAAGTACTGCATTTTGGGGTTAAAAACAGGCAAGCGGAATTCACGTTAATGGGTACTTCACTAGGGTAGTCGGAAATTGAAAAAGATTTAGGGGTCATAGCAGACCACAGATTGAATAACAGCACGTAATGCCAGGCTGCAGCAAAGAAAGCTAGCAGAGTGCTGTTTGTATTAAAAAATGACTGTACTGTAGAGACAAAGCAATAATTTTACCACTTTATAGATCGCTGGTTCGGCCTCATTTTCAGTATGAGGTTCAGTTTTGGTCACCAGTCCACAGAAAAGATGTCCTTGTTAGGGAAAGATCGAAGACCCCCTGTTTGCTGGTTTGGAGCCCAATAGCAGGGAACAATACCAGAAGGAGAGTCCAGGCTGAGGTACAAGATAGGATGATCCAAAATGCGTTGTCAGAGTACAGTCCAGGTCGAGGCGGGCAGCGAGTATCATAAACAGTGAGGCAAGCCAGGGGTCGATAACCAGGAGATCCAAATAGCAGGGAAGGAAGGCAGGAAACAGGAAATGCTGCTTTGGGAATGGCAGAATAACTCAGCAACAAGTCTTGGCTCTGGCTGGAATTTAAGGCTGTCGAGGACTATAGCTAAGATTATACACGTGGATCAATCTGGATTTATTCCTAAGAGATTGACAGCGATAAACATCAAAAGGCTGTTTCTTAATATGCAGGTCCCAGTTGATAACCCAGGTAGTAGGATTATTTTATCACTGGATGCAGCCAAGGCATTCGATACAGTCGAGTGGTCATATCTATGGATGGTATTAGAGAGGTTTGGCATAGGGCAGACATTCATTAAGTGGGTTCAGCTAATGTACCGTGCACCTAAGGCACACATACGCCTAAATAATTGCTGTTCAAAATCCTTTGCTTTGTACAGAGGGACGAGACAGGGGTGCCCACTATCGCTGATGCTCTTTGCCTTAGCAATGGAACCATTGGCGATAGCAATAAGACAGGCTAGAGATATAGTAGGGTTTCGCAGGGGTGAAAGGGAAGATAAAATAGCGCTATACGCAGATGACGCACTTTTATTTTTGGGAGAAGCAGGGTATTCCCTTCCGGCATTAATGTCCTTAATTACACAGTTTGGGATATTCTCCGGTATTAAAATCAATTGGGATAAGTCGGTGATGTTACCACTAGACCCTATTACATATCAAATTCCGGTTAATGCCTCCCAAATTCAAGTAGTAGACAAATTTAAATATCTGGGGGTAGTGATATCAGCACGAGCTACGGAGTATATTACTCTTAATCTTGAGCCGTTACTGCATAGATTTAAACAAAAATGTAATAGTTGGAATAAGCTTCCACTCACTGTGATCGGAAGAGCTAATTTAATTAAAATTATATGGTCAGATTGATTAACCAAGTGTTTGATATTTCATTTGGAGATGGATCCCAGGCTGTGTTTACTGAATTGTGAGGAGTGGGAGGGACAGGATCGGGGGATTGGTGACATTAAAATAAGATTGCTGGGCATAGCAAGGAAATTGATTGCCTTTAGATGGTTGTCTCCTAGGCAACCCATATTAGAGGACTGGTGTACTCAGGTTAACCAAATATTATTGAAAGAAAGAATGATCTTTATACATTGAGGATGTTTGGGGAAATTTTGGAAGATATGGTCCCCATGACTTTCTATGCCTGGTTTGGCTCCACTTAGATCACTAAATTCACTTACAGTATAAGTTAATGCTCACTTAAATAAAGATTTGATTTATAAGTGACGGTAAACGGGGGGAAAACACATTATAAATAAATAAACAAATTAAATACACAAAAAATATTAGAGGAAGGGGGTAAGGAGGTGAGAAATAATGATTAAAGGGTGGATAAGTAATAGAAATATGCACTATAAATATAGATATAAATTATACACTATAAAACACTAAATATAGAGGTGGAATTGAGGGGGTGTGATATAACGAATAAAGGGAGGATAAGTAACAGAAATATTCAATATATATATATAAAATATACACTATAAATATGTAGTAGGGAGTTTTTTACTTTGACATAATACGGGAGTAAACACCAAAAATAATATACAAAATTAATTAATTTGAAACACTAAATACGGAGGTAAAAAATATCACGATATAAATGGGGAGAGTGAAGGGAGTTAGATGGGCTATGTGGGAAGCTAATTTAAGATTTGGTAAATATATGAAAATTGTTCAGGGTTGACTAGGAAATGTAAATGTTAAAATATGGACTAAGTTGTGAAAATAGCAGTGTCTTAAATGTGAGTCGTATGTATGTGGATGCATAATCATGTTGTTGTAAATTACATTATTAATTATGTGGTTGTAAATTATTATTATTAATTGTCAAAAAAATGTTTAAATAAAGAGGAATTAACAAAAAAAAAAGAAGCCACGGCAGCGCCACATGCGCACATCATGCACGCACGTCAGGCATGCGCGAACCCGCAACCTGCCGCCGCCGTGCACCAAATCACCGCAAGAAGGACCCTACAATCTCCGCCAGACCCCAGGGAGGGCCTCCATACGCGAACCTGGGAAGGCCTGTCAGGATGTCTCCGGAACGCACGTACTTTAGCAGCAGCGTGGAGATTACTGGCAGTCTCCCAGGAACGCTCCTCGGGACCGTATCCCTTCCAGTGGACGAGATATTCCAGGCCACCGTAACGTCTACGGGAATCCAGGATCTCTTGGACTTCATATTCTTCATCGTTATTCACCAGTACCAGAGGAGGAGCAATAGGTACCCGACCTGGAAAAGGGTTAGCACGAGAGGTCTTCAATAGAGAGACATGAAAGACAGGGTTTATTTTTAAAGATGGAGGCAGCTCTAATTGGACTGCCACCGCATTGATGATCCTGCTGATAGAAAATGGACCCAGGAAACAAGGACCCAACTTCTTAGATGGGCAGGATAACCGGAGATGCTGGGTGGAGAGCCACACCTTATTCCCCACTTGGTATACAGGAGAAGGCCTGCGTCAGCGATCCGCCTGAATCTTCTGTTGCTGTTGAGTGGAGGTGAGCTGCCGGGTAAGGGTGCGTAGTAGTGCCCTTAGGTCATGTAATCATTGAGACAAATCGGGTACCAGTATGACAGAAGGGAGGCCCGGAAAGGCAGGTGGGTGAAACCCATAGTTGTCAAAGAAAGGAGAAAATCCATCGGAAGTATGCTTTTGATTATTATAGGCATACTCCGCTAGGGGTAAGTGTTCCACCCAGTCATCCTGCAGGTGGGAGGAATAACAGCATAGGTACTGTTCAAGGGTTTGGTTAGTCCTCTCGGTCTGTCCATTGGACTGGGGGTGGTAAGCAGAGGACATACTCCGTGTGATGCGCAGACTGCGATAGAACTGGGAGCCCCGATCCGAGACAGTGGAATTGGGAG
This sequence comes from Nanorana parkeri, assembly GCF_000935625.1. NCBI lineage: Eukaryota > Metazoa > Chordata > Amphibia > Anura > Dicroglossidae > Nanorana > Nanorana parkeri. Next base: position 109,664 of record NW_017308503.1, read on the forward strand.
GCCATGTATCCGGAAGATGTGCTTCTTCTCGCATACATCTGCAAATTCGTGGTATTTGGTAGTAATGATGGCTTGGAGGTACTCAGGAGTATCTTGTGGGTACCTGTAGGAATTATACAATTTAAGGAACAATGGGGGGACTTAAAGGATAGACATACAGTAACCCAGTCAATTGTCGGATTGTGTTTCCTTAGCCAAGTAATACCTAGGATGACAGGGAACAAAGGTGAGGGCACAATATCCCAGACAATCCTCTCATGATGATGTCCCCCTATGTGGAATACTACCGGATGGGACTCCATGGTAACTGGTCCTGTCTTTAGGGTACTACCGTTCACCATGTGTAACATAGAAGGATGTTCTTTTTGTTGGACTGGCATCTTCAATTGGGAAGCAAGGTGGGTGTCCAAAAGACAACTGCTGGCACCTAAATCAATGATCGCAGAGAGTTCAATTACGTTCTCGCCTAGCTGCAGGGATATAGAAATAGCAAGGTGAGAAGTAGCATTGTACACAGGTAGATTGAGACAAATTGAGTGTGGAGAAGGCATATCTGTTTGTGGTCTTATGGGGCAATCCTTCAGGACATGGCCAGGCTTGGCACAATAAAGACACAGGTGGAGGGTTCTTCTCCTTGTCCTCTCCACTGCTGACAACGGTCCGCGCACCAATCCCACTTGCATGGGTTCCCCCTGATCGATCAACCCTTTGGCCTGGTGCAACACTGGAACAGGAGGTAAGAAAGGTTCGGCACGCCAGGGTGGCGCTGGCAAGGAACGCTGTCTTTCTTGCCTTCTCTCACGAAAACGGCGATACAGGTGGGTCACCGAGATAATTAATTGCTCCAGAGTAGGGGTATACCGATCCATGCCAATTCATCTTTTAGCTGATCAGATAACCCAATATGGAATTGGTCAATCAGAGCAACATCATTTAATGCGGTATCGGGTGCCACCTGCCTGAACTCGATAATGTAATCCTCCACTGGTCTCCTCCCCTGCCGCAGAGACCGGAGGGTATTACGGGCAGTAGCAGAACGCAGAGGGTCATCATACAAAACATTCATGGCATTTACAAATGATTCCCAGGTACTTAATATTGGGCTGTCACTACGCAACAACGGATGAGCCCAGGTTTGAGGAGGCCCCGAAAGCAAGGAAATTGCGGTACGCACCTTAATGTAGTCCGCATAGGTGCGGGGTTTTAAGGAGAACAGTAGTTTGCATGAAGAAATAAACATCCGGTAGTCCTTGAGTCGGCCAGAAAACCTCTCGGGCAAGGCCACAGGCGGCTCGTGTGTCACGACTTCGAACATGCGTGGAGGAGTAGTAGGAGGTGAGGAGGGTAAAGCAGTAGCCTCTGCAGTGCGTTGCTCCTATGTTCTCATCCTTTGTAACACAGTCTCATGGCTTGCTTGCAGCTCCTGAAGAGCTTGCTTCATGCCTGCGACTTGTTGCAGGAGGTATGTAATGACCTCGGGTGTTCCCGTGGGGTCCATGGTAGGCTGAGTTATTATGTTAGGGAAGGAGTGAAGTCCCCCTGTTTGCTGGATTGGAACCCAATAGCAGGGAACAATACAAGAAGGAGAGTCCAGGCTGAGGTACAAGATAGGATGATCCAAAATGTGTTGTCAGAGTACAGTCTGGGTCGAGGCAGGCAGCGAGTATCATAAATGGTGAGGCAAGCCAGGGGTCGATAGCCAGGAGATCCAAATAGCAGGGAAGGAAGGCAGGAAACAGGAAATGAGGTGAGCGTCACAGTCACATATAAAGGTTGAACTTGATGGACCTGTGTCTTTATTCAACCTCAAATACTAGGGGGGGTGTGGTCAGCTAATGGCAGAGTAGGTCGTGCACACACGAGGCTCCTGATTTCCTCTCCCTCTCCGGCATCTCTTTACTGATCAAAGAGAGCTTCAGTGCGGAAAGTGGGCAATAAAAAACATCAGAAGAATACCCCTGTCACCGGGACATCTAAAGCTAGACATCTCCATACTTTTTTCAGCCTTCCCAGACAGGCGAGCCTGCGTCTCCAGTTCTGAAGGGGTCACCAGAGGTTATCCCAGAACCTTCACCTCAAGTCTCCCCTGCTATGAGTTTGGAAGCATTTCCTCTCTGCATTCCGGTGGAGGGCTGTGGGGAGGAAGGGAGTCCTGATGACCGAGAGTTAATGGCTGAGGAGGGGGCACTTAGTGTGTATATGCGCTCCTTGCCAACGAAGACAGACATGGAAAAGTACTTTGTACGCCCAGAAAAACTGCATAAAGCAGACATGGCAGTTCGGCCACAAACCTCCCCACTATGTTTTAGGGGATGTCCAGACCCGGGAACCTTCTATCACATATGGTGGCAATGCCCGAAAGTCACTAGGTACTGGGACAAAGTTTTTCACATACTCTCATCCCTGTTTCAGCAGTCCATGTGCAAGGATCCCACCTTTGCCCTCCTTATTTATAAGCCAGGGGGTCTCTTGACTACCACCTCAAGAGACCCCGTCAGGATATGGAGACCAAAATTGTGCCTCCATATCCTGACGGCTGCAAAACTAGAGATAGCCAAATCATGGTTGTCAAGCATGCTCAGCATCTCCAGTCTCAAAAGGCACGTTGACTGGATGATGTCGCATGAGAAGCGGACTGCACAGGTGGAAAACATCATGCGGAAATTTGAAAAAGTATGGTCCCTTGGATTGAGAAATGTATGCCCACCGAGAATCATCACCGCCTCCTCACTTTGTGATGAGGAGATCCTCTGACACTACTATACCATCTTGATGCCCACAGCCAGACTCTCCCCACCTTTCTCTTTTCATCCCACTTTTCCCCCACCTTTCTATGCTCTCCTGAGACCTTTCCCCAACACCCTCTGATGTACCTATGTTAACATGAACATCGGATCCGGAAAAGACCGGTCTCAGCACCAACTGGAGTTATTATACTCCCCTTGCACATTTTTAGCATTACAAGACCACCGGGCCTTCCTGGTAGGCACCAGTGCTACTAAGTGTCAAGGTAGTCACCTACAGTGTTCAATGGACCTATTTAAGTATGCACATGCGCATGTTAACTGGACCTACCGTGAAGCCTACCATTGTAGCCGGCACCCAACTCTGAGGTCCGATATGGAAATATGTTCTTGCTATGTACAATGGAATTCTGTGTATATACCATACTCTGCTTTGTAACCCTGTTACATTTTATCTTCAATAAAAACGTATTTGGAAAAAAAAAAAAGCAGACATGGCAGATTTGAAAGCAGATATTGCTCAGTCTGGAGTACGTTTAGAGGGAGTTGAACAAATAGTTGAACAGATGCTGGACAGACTCCATATTCACCATCAGACCCTGAATGATCACACGGCACAAATACAGGATCTGTCATACGAATCGGACGATCATGAGAATCGCTCCAGACGCAACAATATTAGGATAAGGGAATCCTGGAATTAATTAAAACAGAGGAACTGATTCCAAGGTTGCGTGCACTTTTTAATCAGCTATTAGGTAGAAACAAGGACTCAGAGTTAGAAATTGATGGCGCCCATAGGATATTGGGCGCTCGATCTTTGGATGCAGAAAGACACAGGGATGTAATCTGTAGAATTCACTTCTATTCTATCAAAGAAGATATATATGAAAGCTGCTAGAAATGCCAAGGAGATATATTTTGAGGACAGGCCAATCCTCCTTTTGGCGGATCTTTTTAGACGCACGTTGCAAATGCGTCAAGCATTGACGCCTCTCTTGGACTTGATACGCTCTCAGGATATTATATACAGATGGGGCTATCCCTTTTGTTTAAGGGCAACTAAAGATGGAAAATCAGCCCTATTTAGATCAATGGGAGATCTACCTGCATTTCTGGAGACCTTTAACCTGCCTCAAGTTACACTGCCAGACTGGCCATTTAAACCGTTCTTGCCGGAGTTGGCGGAGCAGGAGCAGTGGTCTAGGGTTTCCTCACGCAAAAAATCGTTTTGTGCTTCCGCTTAAAGTTTTATATGATCGTTTATATTTATATATCTTGTTATTAGACATGTGCACTGGCAACAAATTTGTTTCGTTTGTTTCGTTTTGATTCGGATTTTGTGTTATTTCGTTTTTCAGGATTCGGGTGTGAAAGTCAATTCGGATTTGGAATTCGGATTCGGATGAAATTTGTTTTCGTTTCTTATTTGTTTCGTTCATTCGTTCGTTGCAGCAAAATGACATTTGAGGGCGATTTTTTTTTATCCTTCTCTAATGTCACTTTGCTCCAATGAACAAACGAAACGAATAAAAAACGAAAACGAACGTTCGAACGAACTACCGCTAATGAATTTCGGAAACGGAAATTCGGATTCGTTTGCATTCGTTATATCTGTAATTCGAAATTCGGATACATCCGAATGTCCGAAAATTTGTACGCACATGTCTACCTTTTATTGACTCACGATACTTCAATTCTATAGATGAATAAGGAAAGGATTAAGTGAATATATCTTAAGTTTGTAATATATGGGGCGTGAGGTGCATAGTAGTTTTGTCCATATACATATTTTATTTTATTTTTTTCATGTTATTTTTACAGCTGCCTGGCATTATCTTTTTTCACTGAAGTGCTTGAGGGGGAGGGGGGAAGGGAAGAGGGGGTTGCCTCCTTTGGTTGGTCGCATAACCTAACAATAGGGTGCACCTTGTGGTGTTTATTTTGCAAATTTGCTTAACTTTAGAGTATTGGTGATTGACCAGAGGGGTTAGTACCCCTGGCCGTTACACCATTTCTGCATTAAGCAGATTTTAGTCTTATTTATTGTGGGTGTCTTAGACCATGAGTGATTATGGCCTTGAAGGGTACAATATTATATGTAATTTTTTTTGTGTTAGGGTTTTTTTTTTTTGGTATATGCAACTCCCACGGTCTATCAATGTGTGTTAAGTTATTATTAACAGCTTGATGTCACTACATATGTGTTCGTACAATGTTAAAGGTTTAAATCATCCATTCTAAGAGGTCCCAGGTTTTGTACCATATGCATAAATTACAGGTAGATCTTATCATTTTTCAGGAAACACATTTTCGTTCTAATGGTTTCCCTAATTGCTCTAATAAATATTATCCTTTATGGTTCCACAGCACAAACCCAGAGGCTAAGTCTAAAGCAGGGGTGCCTATAAGGTCGATCGCGATCACTGGTAGATCGAGATGTCCCGTCTTCTCTGGATCCCCGCTGCTCTCCTCCATCTGTATGCAGCGGGGATCCGAGGAAAAGTGAAGCTGCAGTCGGCGGCGGGGTACGGAGCCGCTATCACAGTAGCACGCCGAGCGGTGAGGAGAGAGAGAGCTGCTCGGCTTGGATCTGACAGCAGGCGTCTCTCTCTCTCCTCAATGAATACGATGTGATTTACATCACTTCCTGTTCATTCATGAGTTTCTGAATGGGGAGAAGCACTCTGTACAGAGTCTCCTCCCCATTCAGAAAATGGTGATAGTAAATATTTTCTGAATGAATGGGAAGCCTCTGTGCTTTCCATTCATTTAGAATAGAGGCTGCAGATAAAGAGATTTAGGACTTTGTGTCCTCAATTTATTTTTCTATTTTAAAAGGGAAATATCAGGGGGCTGTTTAGACCCCTAATATTTGCCCAGAGCCCCCCAACAGTAAAAAAAAAAAAAATTAAATTAAATAAAAAATAATGAAAATAAAATAAAAAATAGTAAAAAATCCTGGAGGCAGGGCACTGCCTCCAGGGGCCTGTTGGGGGTCACACGCCTGTTGGGGGGGCACTTTTATTTTCTTGCCACATGTGCAAAAGGAGCTGGCTATTGCTATGCTCCGGCGGTGCTCATGTGGCTGCCGGCTGAATGTATCAGACGCCGCAGACGGAAAGGAGCGAAACACCCCATATGCAACATCGGCCACACGAGCACCGCGGGAGGATAGGATGCCTGTGCCTCTAGAACGCACTGGAATGCGTTCAGGGGTAGGAGGGGGCTGCACCGCAGCCATGTCCCCCGCCCACAGTTTGATCGCCCGCACATTAGGCACATTAGTGCCTACATTCTGGTCCAGTGTGATCTGCAAAAATAGTGCTTGCAGCATTTTTGCAGATCGCACTGGACCGGAATACAGGCACTAATGTGCCTGGGTTCCGGGTGCAGGCAATCGCACTGTGGGTGAGGGGCCTGGCTGCGGTGCCATTGACTTCAATGCACCGCCACGCCCCCTCCCGCCCCTTAATGCACGTGTTTTTTCGTTGGTAGATCTCATTGAGCTTGTCATTTGAAAAGTAGATCTCCAGACAAAAAATTGTGGGTGCCCCTGGTCTAAACATCTATTGCTGTACATAGGAAGTGCGGGGTACGCGTTTTGGCAGAGGAGACTGATCCGGATGGTAGATATGTTTTCCTAAAGTTGAGTTTAGATGGAGTGGTGTACACAGTAGCCAATTTCTATCTGCCTAATGTGGCACAAGTTCCCACAGGGTTGAAATTCCTAAGGTTAATTAATGATTTTGCTGAGGGGCCTATCATATTGGGGGAGGATTTCAACCTTGTGATGGATCCCTCTCTGGATTCTTCTTCTGGAAAGGGGGCACTCCCTTATAAGGGCATTGAAACAAAGTTTATATCAGATGAAGTTGTTGGATTTATGGCGTACAATATACCCATAAGGAGCGTGATTTTACCTTTTACTCCCCTGTACATGGCACTCACAATCGTATTGATTATATGAATAACGAAATGTGCCAAGCTACAACAATGATCAGCTATAAAGAGTATAAAAAAACAGTGACTCAAATCACATAGCCTGATCCCTGATGAAGTCACGCTGGACGTAATGCGCATAGGGCGGAGCATTTAATGTCAAATTGATCTCTACGACTGACGGCCGCAGTCATTTGAAACTCTTGCACATACTCTTAAGAGAGAGTCCATGCTATGTTACCACTGCTTTTATGTGAGTAATTTTCTTTTAATAAATCATACTCTGTTTGGATGGTACGCACTATGGTGTTTGCTTTCTTTTTTTGGTCAACACGATCCTGGCATTGACACCTTATACTGAGGAGGCCTATAGCTCGATAAAGATTGGAGGCTATTGCTTTCCTATTTAAGAAGTGTTGCACAGATCTGTTTGCTGGTCTCTGATTACACCATTGGAGGACATCTGTGAGAGATTGGAGCTGAGGGCCCCCTCCCCTGGTTAAGAAGGGAATTGCCTGATTTGACCTCTTGCTGGGGTCTATCAATAAGGTGAGCACCCCTATATCTGGTGTGGTGCACGTGGTGCATTTGGTGAAGGAACAAGAAATATTCATCACTATTGCTATAGACATTCATCACTATTGCTTTGGACATTTTTGCAGATTTATGAATATTCAAAGACTTTACACCTGATTGATTTTTTTCACTGACATTTGTTTGAGTCACTGTTTTTTTATACTCTTTATAGCTTATCATTGTTGTAGCTCGGCACATTTAGTTATTCATTTTTCACGTAAACACACTCACAGTGGGTGTACATTCCAGTGCCTTGTAGCCGTTAGCTTGCTTATTGGCGCAGTTC